>NC_139553.1:8446626-8512408 GCF_965153285.1 Podarcis tiliguerta
CCCTTCATCTCCTAGGAAGATGAAGATAAGCGCTGGCCAGTGCTGTTCAGAGCCTTTAAGGCTATGCTCTGCCTCTACTGGTGGAACAACTGTGTCTTTAAATGCCACCTGCTGGGAAATACAAATGGTTCTGCTTTTGGATTTCCCACTGGGACATATGTTGGTCATTGGGAAAACAGGATGCTAAGCTACATGGGCCATTGGCTCGATCCAGCAGGGCTCTTACGTTTTTATCCTGATCATCTTGCAGGAAGGTCTACTACCTCCTCCATGCTGTTGCTGAACTGATCTCATTCACTGTAAACATACAGCACTGTATCCAATGTTTGTCATTCTTCAGAGCAGACTCACTGAAATTAATGCACGTAACTTAGGTTCATTAATTCCAGCGGAACTAGTCTGAATACAACCCCTTACAGGGTACTGTCCTACTTACAAGGCTCAATAAGCTGACAGTAGGACATAAAAGTTTTTTGGTGGTCCTCTTAAGGGCCGTGAGTCTATTGCAATACTTACCTCAGGACTCTTTGTGATGCATGAGAGAAAGAGCTCTATTTTGTGAAGGGATAGCCATGGTGTATCGTTTTCAGAGATATGTGTATATGTGTTTGGGTGTATTTGTTTTTTTACACGTGTGGTTTCAATTGCTGTTTGGTTTGGTACTATGGGATGGGAACAATGAGCATTTTGTATGTCTACTCTTTTGGGGTTTTTTGCCTTCAAGAATGTCTTCAAAATATATTTTGCCAGAATACTTTTCTCTCCCTCCCCATTTCCTTGTGCCCATTAGGTTGTTTGTGTGTGCTTTAAGAACTTTGGGCAAGCAGCCATTCTGAGGTCCAACACATTGTAGGCAGTTTGCCAAGACCAAATGCAGTCAATAAGCATTGGGGGCAGTAGATATATAACAGTATCAGACACTTTTTGCTGTCATTGTCAGGGCAAAGTTGATCAATATTTAAGACAGAACAGATATCAGTGGTGAGCAGCCTTCAGCCTGCAGGTCTGATTAGGCCTGCCCACCCTCCTCATTTCGCCCACAAGGCTGGTTTGCCCAAGGGGCACTTATATTTACAACTAGTGTCATATGCAGTATCAGGAGCAGGAGAGATAAAGAGGTGTCAGAGCTGGGAGGGAGTTTGTAGGTAGCCCCCATTAGGTGTCATACCAGGGCTTTGCCAGCACCAATGTTCAGCTGATCACTGGGTCTTGTAGAATATTCCTGTA
Organism: Podarcis tiliguerta; assembly: GCF_965153285.1. NCBI lineage: Eukaryota > Metazoa > Chordata > Lepidosauria > Squamata > Lacertidae > Podarcis > Podarcis tiliguerta. The sequence continues at coordinate 8,447,854 of NC_139553.1, forward strand.
TTACATGCAATAGGATTCCTTCTGGGCACATGATCACTACCCAGGAATTTGTGATCAGTAGCAGAAACAAGCTTCCTCCCACAAACCAACACATAGTTTTCCCCTAGGCATTCTTTTTCAGCAACCCAAAGGCCCACCTGCATGATATATTGAGGCGGTATGAAACTGTATTCAAGCAGTCATGTGTTCCCCCGAAGAATCCTGGAAGCTGTGGTTTGTTAACAGTGCTGAGAGTTCTTAGGAAATTCCCTATCCCCCTCTTTGCAGGGAATTCTGGGAACTGCAGCTGTGTGGAAAAGCACCTCTCAGCACCCTGAACAAAGTACGGGTCCCAGGATTCTTCAGGGGAAGCCACAACTGTTTAAAGTGGTATAATGCTGCAGTCAATGTATAGTGCAGATAGGACCTCACCTTTAAGTCAGCAGCTTTTGGGTTGTTGTTATTAGACCATTGGGAGTTAGAAACCCTTGCTGATCTGTTGGGGCTAACCCAGAGATTTCCTAGGAGAGCCTGTTCTACCTTCTGCCAATCACTGAATTGAGCAACCGCTTAAATGCAGCTGGGAAGTTGAGGCCACCTAGGCTGTTCTTGGTCCTATCCTCATTGTTGCTAATGTTCCATGCTGCCTGTAGATTATGTGAGTTGAGATGAAAGTGCAGTAATAACAGGAATTGGCTGTCATAAGATGAGTGCCTTAGAAACATTGCAACAGAAAGCAAGGGGAAGTGGGCAGCTGATGAAGGATGTCTGTGCCATTTCTCCCGACACCTTTTTAAATTATATTTTTTGAATCTATAAATATACCTTTTTTTTAAAGAATTTTTTTTATTAATGACAGATCCTTCTCAACACTCATACGATCTGTAAAAATGTGCTAAAATGTGCATTATGTTGTAGACAGTTCTCAAAGCACTTTCAGACACAGGGTGTTGGTGTAGGGCGTGTGTGTTTTGCATTGGAGCCATTACCACAAACAAAATCACTGTGAAGCTATGATAGTTGTATCTTTTTCAACATTCCTTTAAAATAAAATAAAATAAAATAAAAAACAAGCACGTCTCTGGTAATGAATGCAAATGGGTGTTTCTGTTTTTCTTGCTCAATAAATGATTTTTGTCTGCTGGTGTCTTTATTCATTTTTAAAAAGGGGAAAGATTTCAAACACACACACTGACTCTGTTTGCACATGAAACCTACAATAAGCCAGAAAGTCTTATTTTGTTATCAAGAACAAGTGATGTCCTGTCAGAGTGCTTGTACTTCCTGCTGCCCAATGCAAACAAAACAGATTGTACCAGGTTTTCTTTACATCCAAACCGGGCACTGTGGTAAGTTGCTCCCTTGAAAGCTGCGATTAGCAAGTGAACAACAACATAAAGTATTTCTTCACATAGCACAATCACACTTTGGAATTCGCTCCCAAAAGAAGTAGAGATGGCCACCAATTTGGATGGCTTCAAAAGGTTATAAACTACTGTATTTTTCACTCTATAAGACACACCAGACCATTGGAGGAGGAAAACAAGAAAAAAAAATATTCTGAATCTCAGAAGCCAGAACAGCAAGAGGGATAGCTGCGCAGTGAAAGCAGCAATCCCTCTTGCTGTTCTGGCTTCTGGGATAGCTGTGCAGCCTGCATTCACTCCATAAGACGCACACACATTTCCCCTTTTTAGGAGGGAAAAAGTGAGTCTTATAGAGCAAAAAATACGGTAATTCAGGGAGAGCAAGGCTAAGATTGGCTATCTATGACGGCTATGCCTTAACTCCACTTTCAGAGGCTGTATTTCTCTGACTACCAGTCGCTGGGGATCACAAGTGAGGAGAGTGCTTTTGCATTCATTGCCATCTGGTTCATCATGGTAAGACCAAGATGCTGGACTAGATGGGTCTTTGGCTGGATGCAGCAGCTTATGATCTTCAAAAGTCATGGTGGCTTCAGGATGGCTACCAATCATAACTTGTTAAGGAGAAGCACAAAGGATCTGCTGCTTATACTATTTACATTCAAGGAGGAATGAAGTACTAGCAATTGGGCGCTGTTTGCTTGCTTTCGATAAAACACGGTAAGCCAGGAATATTGTTATAGGCAAGCACAGCCTGCACCAGGGCTCTCTTACAAGATAAGAGCAAGATGTGGTTGGCAAATTTTCCTTGGAAATTCACCCATAGGGCCCTGCTTGTGCTTGGTCTCTCCTATTCAAAGCATATGCTGCCATTTCAAAATCTTGAAAAAAGTACCAGTAGCATCTTCAGGGAGCACCTCATATTTGGACTACAGTTTTAAGATGCGGAACCTTAACTCAAGAGGTTGTGGAGTTTGTCCACAGGCCTACCTCACAGAGCTGACCACATAGCCAAAGAGAGAAAATCTAGAAAACACTCTGCAAAGTGAAAGTCTTTAAGCATATCTCTGTCCGCCTTTTGTCTCCTGCCCCCTCCCCGCACTCCAAACTAGTTCCCATGTCAAATCAATCCTCTTTTACCTCGCTCGATGGGACAGTAAATCATTTATTGACTCCAAGTGCTTTTTTTAAGTTACAGAAGAACAGCTAAACAGAGATGACACGTTTGTGCTTCAACAGTTCCAAACACTGAAATTTCAAGAATTAAACAAGTTGCATAACAAGAATTTGCTGTTGTTTTTCTCTTTTGATAAAGTGTATGTGCGTGAATATATATATATATATATATATATATAATCTCACACCAAAAACAACAAAAACACATCTAAACAAAAGGGAGAGAAAGAGATACCTTGAAGCGGCTGCAATGCTAAATTTAGAAGGGGAAGGCGGGGGGGGACTGGGGAGGGTGCAAGAAAAGGTTGGAGAGGTGGCAAAACAGTTACTGATGCAAAATGACCACAACCATTGCCCGAAAAACAAATATATTATGGGCAAGGGAGGGGGAAAATGGACCACAAAAATAGTAGCAAACAGAAAGAGTATTTTCTTCTCTCTGTTGGGATATTCTAGGAAGAGACATTAATGCCCTGGGACAGGTAGAGGAGGGACAGCCCAAAACTGCAGGGAAGAAAATACAGTTTTTTAAAAATATCACAGTAAGCGAACACAGCCATTGTGGGAGTCAAATGAGAAAAGGACACACAAGGAAGACTCGGTAAACCACTTTACTTCAAGCTTGTTAGGACGACCACAATACACAATTATTTAATTCATATACATACAGTCTGCAGGGGGAGCAGAAGGACCGGCAAAGGGATCTATAAATGCAGAACAATTGGGGATTTTTGGCGCTTGCCACAGCCAGCAATGTTTCACTACTGGATGATGAGAGATAGAAAGGGGGAAGGAATCCAAAGGGTGCAGGGCAAAAAATTTGATGACGAGAAATGCCATTGTTGACGGCAGGAGAAACAAGACGCTCCAGCTGAAGTTAAGCTTGAGCTTTAGTCAACATGACGCCCCACAGAGTGTGGGGACAACATTTCCCAACAACACAGGAAGACGGATGTTGTAGACTGTATATTGTGGGCTACAGTTCCAATCAGCTCCCCACAACCACTGTGGGGTGATGGTCATTGTAGTCCACACTATCTGGAGTCACTATGTTAAATAGGATAGCAATGTTGCTCGAATCCCATATTAGCTCAATAGACATAGAAGCACTTAAAACCGTGGCTGCCTGGTTGATGAAGTCATTTCCCAAATCTGTTTTGCTATTTTCAGTTCAATCCTGAAATATGTCATGTGTTTATTTTTGCTCCTAAACAAGCCAGGAAGAAATTGGGTACAATCCAGCCCAGAGCTGAGGAAGCTTTTAAGCCCATTTAAAGCTCAATGGAATATTCTTTGTTGGAGAATGACCACAAGGAGGTGCTGTGGGCCCAGAAATAATGTCTGTGGGAAGCATATGAGTCCCACACAGAGGAGATCCATTAAAAGGAATGTACCTAGGTTGGTCACGCCACCAGGTTTAATGGATCTACTCTGTGTACTCTGTGTAGGACTAACATTGGATACAGCCTCTTGTTTTCACAGCAAAGATCCTGGTCACTTTGTCTTTGCCCGGGGCAGTGATCCTTCATCACTCTCTCAAAAATGTATTTCCCCTTCCTAACAGTTTTCAAGCCACTTGAGCTCCCTCAAATCACACAAATGGGAGGGATTAAATGATTCACAACAGCTGACACGTTCAGCATCATGCAATCTACACCATGCAGTGTACATCTACACCACCCAGCCAATCTGTCATCTGTCATCTGTCACTGAAAAGAGAAAGCTGTCTATAGTCTCCTCCTTCCTTAGTAGGCAAAGCAAGGAAGTTGCCAACATTGCTTACTACAGGGGCCGCAGATGTGCTGATGGATGCAAACTCCCAATCAGCCCCAGCCAGCATGGTGATGGGAATTGTAGTCCAGGAATGTCAATTCAATGCAGCACAATGCAGATTTCTGCTTTGTGGGCAGGACAGTAGGCTTGGAGACAGATAAAAGATGATTAAAAGAGCGGTGCAAAGAAAGCAGGCCTTCACACAGCAATGTGTGAATCTTCCAAGCTAGAAGCAAAAGTGGGATGCACAGGATGTGTAGCTTACATCCCACAAGCAGCGAACTCTCTTTCAAACTGACATCAGCTTCTCTAGAGTCTGAGCTCAGGAATGCAGATTCCAGGGACTCTAGACATGTGCTTGCAAGAGTACAGGGGGCAAAGCTAGAAGGACAGAGGAAACAAGCTGACCATACTACACAGCGTATCATTTTACATGAGCTGCGGCCACCTCCAGAGAATCACGGGAATTGTGGTTTCAAGACAACTTTGCTCTCAGCAAACTACTGAAAGGAAATTGACTCCCAAACCAGAACAAAGTCTATTGAATGACTACACCATTGCTAGCTGTTGCCTTATGCTTTCATGGGCCAGAAAAGTCTGGAGATCCTGATAGATCCTGCCCAACCAGGGCCTGCCTTTCGGAAGCCGGTAAGAGGAAGCATCCCAGAATCAGAAGATCCTGCCTGCTATTCACTGAACCGTGAAATCAGAGACATACTGTGGTCTAGAGGTTAAAGCGCTAGAGTTCGTATCCCCAGTCAACCACAATCTTATTGAGTGGTGTTGGGTTTATCACCATGAGTAAGACAGACCTTCCTCACAGGGTTGTTGTGGAGATAAAATTGGAGAGACAGCCCTGGGCCCTCAGGTGGAAGAATGTGATAAATAATATTACAGAATTCACAAGCAAACTCTGCCTCGTTAAAGGTATCACCGAAGTGCTAAAATAAAGCTCCTTCCTAAAGAAAAAAAAATAACATTTGCCAACATGTTTCAAACCAATTAAAAACCAGGGGTTGGTCTCCAAATATGCTTGTGATGAAATAAATCATCATTCCTGGGTGGGACAAAGAAGATCTAACAAGGAAGATTGATCCAGACATGCTGGAATTGCAAACCACAAACACTCCATTTAAAATATTGCCCCCAAAAAGTTGGAAAAGGTCAGGGGTGAAGCAATAAAAAAACAACCCAGAAATGCACCAACCACCTACACACTGATAAACTAAATAAATATGAAAATTGAGAGGACAATCTCAACAACAACAGCAGTAGCAGCAGCAGCAGGGGGGACGAGGGAGGACAAGGAAGGTCAAATGACAGTTATTTCCAAAACGCAAGCAAAAATCCCAATACACAGTGGGGGGGAAGAAGAGCATTCCTTTCACAGTTTGCATCTGAGGTTAGGTACAAGATCACATAGCCATAAATAAGTCACAAGCATTCGTCCATCCGGGCAGAAAACTAAAACCAGAACTAAAAGGACATCATCATTAAAAAATAATAAAATTATCAGCATCGTCGTCATATAATCGCCATGGATGAAATGATGGAAGTTTAGTTTTTGGTGGTTTATTTTGGAGGACACATATGGAGATAATATCTATATTATAGAATATATTATTTTTCTTATCTTTCTTTTTTCTTTTCTCTGTCTTAGAGACAATGGAATTTCCCCACCCCAAACCCTTCTCTTATTTACCTTCGTTTCAAATGTAGGATGGAAGCGGGAAACCAAGACGAATAAGAAGAAGGTGAAATGGAACCAGTCAACAAATTTAAGTGGGGCAAGGATCACCCCAGAGCTGGAAGGAAATGGGATGCCCCAAATGTCATGTCACTGATTTTTTGATGATGGTGTCGAGGAGGGAAGAGCAGGAAATGGGGGAGGAGAGAAAGAGGGAAGGGTGTGTTGGTGTGTGTGTGTGTGTGTCTGTTTAACTGCTAATTTCTTCATCCGTTTTATTCAGTTTCTTCAGAGTGTCCAGCAGTTTCTGTGGGGTGAGGACGTGAGTAGAGCCTGCAAATGGGGGTAGGGGTGGGGGAGTGGGAGGCAGGGAGAAGAGGAGAGAGATGCATATTAGAATTCCCACCCTGAAAAAGGCATCAGAAAAGGGGGAGGGGTTGTCATCTATAAGGGCAGGGGCCTTGGTGACCTGCTGTGGGTTTGGGTGGGTGGGGGCGAGGGTGGGGGAGGCGCTATTGCACCCACGTCTGAGCAAATGCATGTGCTAAGGACTGCCTGCCCCACCCCCCAACAAAAACAAATCAGGCAAGTTATTATTAAAAGTTTTTAAGAGGTGCAACATGGTGGAACAGAGGGTCAAAACTGATCGCCAACACCCATAAGTGGCATGCTGGTGATGTGGTAAGTTAGAGCAGCAGCCACTGTGTGGGGGAGGATTTGTGAACCCCCTTATCAGGTGGCCCCAATCCATCCCCTTCTACGCCAGTTTCTGTTATATACATAGGAAAGAAGAGAGAATAATTGCAGAACCCGCCCCCCTCCCTGACACTCAGAACCTCTTACCTGCCACGGGGACAGCGTACCAATTTTTATTTTTTATTTTTTAACCACTGGAAGAAATGCTTGCAAAAATGTTAAGCCTATGGAACTACAATTCCATCTAGTGCAGGAAAAGGAAAGGCAAAAACCGGAAACGAAAGAAAGAAAGAAAAAAATATAGAATACCAGATGGAGGCTTAGTAACCCCGTGAGTTAAGTGTGGTGGAGGAATGATGCATATGGTATGCTGGAGAGGGCAGCATAAGGCCATTGGCGTCGAGGGCGCAGAGATAGATAGCGAAAGCGAGGCAGGAGTGGCTGTGTGGCTCATGAGGCCCTGGCATGCAGTGGCAAATGGCAGGCTGTCAGATAAAAGATCGCCTCTTCCTCTCCCGTCTCAGATGGGAGGGAAGAGCCAAATTTGAAAGAAAGAAAGAAAGAAAGAAAGAAAGAAAGAAAGAGAAAGAAAGAATTGCCTATACTTGAAAATGTGCACGTATACATATTTTGAGATATGGAGAAGGGGGTTGAGAGGAGTCAGGGAGAGTGTGATACAAGGAATGTTGCAGGAGCCTTCAGGAGAAAGCCCGTGTCACTGAAGACAAGACAAAGAAGGAGGGGGGGGGGGAATTCATGATGACCAGGGGCCCCTTGGGGGAGGAAAGAGAGAACTCTCCTTCCTGTAGCCCCAGATGCATCAGTGGGTGGGGGATGTGTGCACCCCTTAAAAAGGCAAAGTTTCCCAGAACCGCCAGTGGACACTGGTAAGGAGCTGCTGCTCTTAAAACTGCATTGTAAGAGCTGCCACTTCTTCAGAACCTGGGATCAGGCTTGCTTTTCCCTCTGCTCTCCCACTGCTTGTTTTTATCAAGTGCCGTGGTGTTTTTCAGATTGTCTTAGATGATGATTCTTGTAAGCTGCTCTGGGAGCCTTTGGAGGTATAAAATGCTGTAAATAAATATGTAATTATGGCTACCCTTGACCAGAGTGTGTGTTAGGAAATAAAAATAGCAACAAACAATAAGATTCTAAGGCCTGCTGCCAATTGGGACACTCTGTGGGCACAGATGAGGATGTGGGTGTGGGTGTGGGTGTTTGGTTTGTGTGGGTGTTGCTCTAGCCTTGCATCTCTATGCTCAAAGCATGGCAGCTAGGTCCAGTATAGCACTAAATGTCCATCTGGATTGCACTGGGGTCCTTCTCCCTTAACACCAGTGTCCCATGTGCCAAGAACCCCACCCTCTTAAGCAATGCAAAACTCACTAGCTGGCACCTCCGCTAAACTAAATAAAAAATGATCCAAAGCAGGAGAAGTGCGATGAGGCTGTACCAAAGCCTTGGGAGGCGATAAGCCAGTCAGGACAAACAAGTGAAGTGCCCTGCCTTTGAACATACAGCAGCCATACAACCATTCATGGCTATTGGGGCAGGAACTTGCAAGCTACAAACCAGCAAGCTTTTCAGAGGCGTCCCTTGCTTCTCTGGAGTCACTGACTTTCCCCATCTCCTGTTCCTCTTTGAGGCAGAGCAGGAAATGCAACTTCCTTCCTGCTCAAGAAGCAGGAGCACCAAAGGACAGGCAAGCTAATTTGGCGCCGTAGGCAGAAAAAGCCCCACAGGGCCTCTCCCTGAGAGTAAAACAAAAGCAGGACTCTTTCATTCTATCTAGACCATGCAATATATTCTCCCATAACGGGGTGGGGGGTGGCTGAGAGGGGCTCCCAAGGGGCAGCTGACCCAGCCCTCACCACACACCCTGTAACAGTGACAGCTAGGCAGGCGTCTTGGCTGATGAGAGCAGGCAGAGAGAATGCGCTGTAGTAACAGCAAATGCCCAGCAGTATTTTCATGAATGTATCAACAGCTCTGGGAGACTGTCACTGGAACTTTGGCAGGAACAGTGTTGAAAGCCAGGTGATGGGAAACCTGTGGCCCTACCGACATTGACTCCAACTCCTATAATTCCAGACCAGCACGGCCAAATAGTCAGGGATGATTAGAGTTGACAGGTTTCCCCACCTCTGCTGTAAGCTTATTAACACCTTTTTAAAAGCCAAAGAATCCTTGGCAGGTCCAACGCTACGATTTACCAAAATGGACTCTGAGCAAAAGTTAAACAAGTTTCAAACCCGTTTAAATCTGAAGTGGCAAATGGACACTTCCCAAGTCTAAATGCAGCCCCTTTTCATTTTCATATTTTTTTTAAAAAAATGGGAGTCTTGACATTTCCTTTGGAAATAGATCACCGTTGGTGGGAGGAATGGGCAAGTTCTGAATAAGAGATGGTGTAGGATTTGATGGAAGCAACGCTGGGCACATTTTCAAAACCGTTGTTTTAAAGACAGAAAAAAAACCCGCAAGCATTTTCTCATTTAAAGAACCAAAAAAATGGACAAAGAAAGAAGGAAAGGAGGGGGGAAGAGAGAGAGAGATAGGAAAGAGAGAGAGAGAGATGTAATAATCAAAGAAGCCCTTCCGAGCGAGGGAAGAGTTTCTTTTTCTATAGTAAGCTGCTTTTACTTTTTATTGTTTTCTTTGGCTCTCATTCCATAGTTGGAGCCTGTTCCTCAAAAGATACCCTAGTGGAATCTCTGAAGTCGGGATGCCTCAGATCCATGAGAAATTTGGTGGGAGTAAGAATGTGAGTAGAACCTGCGGGAGAACAGAGTGTGGGCTGACTCCTTGCACAGAGAAGAACAAAAAAACAATTCAAAAGGGCACATGCTGAAAAAAGATTTTTCTTTTCCTTTAAAAAGGCCTTTAACATTACTTCATTATCAGCAGAAAGTATCACTACAAAGAAGCAGAGTGAACATGTGTGAAAGAAGCAAATGTGGAAACGACAGACACACATACGAACAGAGAGACGAAGGCAGATGGACAGTCAAGGAAAGCATCGTCAAGGCATGCAGTGGAGTGGATTTGATGGATCTGGGTTTTGGCAGTCACCCCGGGGCCTCCAGGAACTGCTGTATGCAGCAGAAATGCATTTGGGGTTCAAGTTAGGAATGAGCGAATCCGTCAATTTTGGGTTCTCCCAGTTTCTTTTTGTTCAAATCTTAAGTTCAGTTATTCACATTCATTTGTAATTATTATTTTTTTCATATAAAAATACGTTTATCTCATGTATACAAATTCAGATTTAGGTGTGAATGTTCCTCAACATGCACAAGTCTGTATGCAATTGTTTCCTAGAATGCACATTTTCACTAAGCAATTCCCCATGTAACCCATGCACAATCTACCCTAGTAGTGTATGCATTTTTGCAGACAGCACTTGGGCTCTCCTTCAGTGAAGGTTTATAAAACAGAGGTTGGATGGGAATCTGTCAGGTATTATTTAGCTGTGACTCTTGCATTGCAGGGCATTGTACTAGATGACTCAACTCTACAGTTCTATGATTGTATGAAGTTCAATCCTGTAGGGAATTCTCTCATGCACTCTCATGTTGCAGAAATAAGGTTTGACCTCCCTGCATATTCGCTGATGTGCAGGCAGTTCGGTCCTGCATGGTCACAATCTTCCTCCGCCCCCATGAGCCAACCTTGACAGAAGGGTCAGACTACCCCCTGTCAGTTACCTGGCTTCATTGTGAGGTTGGATGACTGACTGCTAGGTGACCTGGCCCACTGGACCAAAAAGGTTTACAAACCCACACCCACCCCTGGTTAGATGTCTCAAAATAATTCAGCTGAATGAGGGATGAAAAAATTCAGTTTGCATTTGAAGATTGGGCTACTGAATTCACAGTTGCCAAAGCAATATATGAACCAGCCATCCTTCAAACTTGGACTACTGCAATGCACTCTACGTGGGGCTACCTTTGAAGGTGACCCAAAAACTACAACTAATCCAGAATGTGGCAGCTAGACTGGTGACTGGGAGTCGCCGCCAAGACCACATAACACCGGTCTTGAAAGAACTACATTGGCTCCCAGTACGTTTCCGAGCACAATTCAAAGTGTTGGTGCTGACTTTTAAATCCCTAAATGGCCTTGGCCCAGTATACCTGAAGGAGCATCTCCACCCCCATTGTTCTGCCCTGAAATTGCCATGGGTTGAACCTTGGACCTTCTGCATGCAAAGCAGGTGCTCTGTGTTCCTCTTACTGTGTGTTTGTTGCTACTAAAAACCAAGGGCTGCATACACAACATGCATATAAAGTGCATGACTGACCCCAAAGAATCCTGGGAAGTGTAGTTTAAGTGTTCTGGGAATATGCCATGGATATAAGAGCTGCTCCTCTTATTTATACTGCTTTCAGTTTTGTTCTTTGTTTTCATCACTTGTGAGCCCATTAATTGCCCTTGAGGCCAAAAGGCAATCATGGAAATGTTGGTCTGAATAAATGAATAGGTCTAGTTAACGAAGAGGCGGCATGGAGATTGATGCCTGACACCCAGGAAGAGCATGAGATGGTGCCTGGTTCCTTGATGAACATTTAAAACACACACACACACACACACACACACACCTATCACAATCCTAGATCAGACAAAGTGTGCATTGTTCAACATTAAAAGCTACATTTAACAGTTACCTGACATGTCACATGTACATACATACATACATACAAACATACATACATACATATACAGGCACAGAACAGTGAAGCCACATGGCAAACCAAGATATGAGAGTAGAGAAAGAGAAAAAGAGTTATAAAGGAGGCTCACCTCCAAGAAGGGAAAAATCCAGTGAGCAGGTGGGGGCAAGGGATGCAGAGTTGTAGTGCTCCAGACATTTCTAGAATCTGGCTCTCATCAGAGGTGCATCCAGCACAGCCAATAGTTACAAATGATGGGAGTTTGAGTCCAGCAACATCTGGGGGGCCATAAGCTCCCCATGCCAGATTTAAACCCACACCTGTCCCCAGTGGTACATAATATGAGACTGCAGGGTCCAATCATTCAATTGAAAGGAGTATCCAGATGATGGGAAATGAACCCTCCAAGCCAGCACTCCCAATAGTCGGGGATGCAGCAGTTGCCATCCAGCAACATCTGGAGGGCCACATATTGCACACCCCTGCTCTAAGAAGCAGCATTCCCTACTGCATGCAACGGAAGGAAGAGGCATTCCTTCAGATTGGAGAACCTGTTGCACTCCAGCTGCTGGGCTGCAACATTCAATATGCCAGAATGATCCACCAACATCTGGAGGGCACAGGTCACACCATCCCTGGGATAGGCAGCTGTTGGGATGGAAAATGAGAGGCCTGTGAGTTAAGGCTGGTCTAGAAGGCTTCTGTATTGGAAGGGCCAGCCCTAGACAAATTGGTTCCTCCTAGTCCCGAAAACTCAGGGTGCTTATAGTAACCAAGGTTACTTGTTATTTTATTTTTTAGATACATTTTAAAGATACGGTTGGTTTTCTCCTCTTTTGTCTCAGTGTTGCCATTGTAGAACCTAGCAGGAAAGTGGGCAGGGCTAAAGCAGAATGAATTGGCGCTACCAGTAATTGGGCTCCAGCTCTTACCGTGGGCCTCTCTACCTTCTGCCCCACCAGTCCCAATGGGGTTTATCGTTCACGTCCCCATTGCAGGGAATAGATGCTTTGCCAGGGAACTGGAGAACCTTCCACCAGCATTGCATCCCCAACTTCCACAGGTAAGCTGCTCGGGGGGAAGTGGGGGAGCTGGAGGCAGATACTTAATAAGCAATTCAAACAGGCCCCATTTGAACAAGAACCATACTTGACTTGCTCCTGCCCACAATCGGTCAAACAGTTTGGGATCCCTTGCCATAGCAGAGTTGCCTGTGCAGGGACTCAATAATGGCTGCATTCACACCACACATTTAAAGCACTTGTGTTGCCCTGTCTCAAACAGTTGTGGCTTCCCCCAAAGTATCCTAGGAGCTGTGTTGTGCTAAGGGTGCTAATAGTTGTTTGGAAACCCCCCCCCCATTTCCCCCCAAGACCTACAGTTCCCAGAGTTCACTGGTTGTTAAACTGTCCTGGGAATTGTAGCTCCATGAACAGAATAGGGGCCTCCTAATGACTAAACAACAACAAACAACTCTCAGGGCCCTTAGCAAAGTACACTTCTCAGACTTACAGACTCAGTGTTAAGACTGTGTTCGTGGAAGACAATCTTACTTGGCTACGAGTGATTGCCAAAGAAGAAGATGACAAAGACATGTATCAGAATTCTCCGGTGGAAGCCATGACTGTTTAAAGTGGCATTGTTCTGCTTTAAATGTTAAGGTTGCCTACATAAAAAAAATAACAATGCTTTAGTTGGAACTGTAGGAGTTAGGAATGTGAAATGGAGATCTGGCTAGACCAACCATCATTCAATGGGATCTCTCTAGAACAGGCCACCTGGAGACTGGATTTTGCCACAGGTGGGAGCAGATAGGGAAGGGATAAGGAGGAAGAGACAGACAGGTAAACAGACACAGAGAGACAGAGAAAGAAGAGGACAGAGAAGCTCATGATGGAGTGAAGAAAAGGGAGGTGGGGCCAAGCATGACTCTGCCAAAAGGACTCACCTATTAGCACCTCCCACTTTCCACTGGCTTGAGTCACCTCATAAGCGCAGCGCATCTCATTCAGGCCCACACCTCCCAGGATGAAAATGATGAGGCGGGGGCCACTCCTGTACTCCCCAGGAGCCTTGTTCTTGTGCCAGTGTCCATAGCGGGCACTGAATGCAGGAGAGAAAAGAAGGACAAACAAGAGGAGGGGAAAATACATCATGCAGAAGTTCAACAATTTAAAAAAACATGGAATTGTGTTAACATAAACTAAATGATCCCAGCTAGGATTGCACATCACACAAGCTTGTGAGTAGTCAGAAGTGACAGGTCACACACATTGTCCTGTTGCAATCCTTACAAACAACCCCCACAAGGCCCATCTGCGCTATACATTGACATCACTACAAGGCAAAAAAAAAAAAAAAGGTAAAGGACCCCTGGATGGTTAAGTCCAGTCAAAGGTGACTATGGGGTGCGGTGCTCATCTTCGCTTTCCGCTTTCAGGCCAAGGGAGCCGGCGTTTGTCCACAGACAGCTTTCTGGGTCATGACTAAACCACTTCTGGTGCAATGGGACCGTTTACCTTTGCACCGTAGTGGTACCTATTTATCTACTTGCACTGGTGTGCTTTCGAACTGCTAGGCTGGCCAGGAGCTGGGACTGAGCAACAGGAGCTTGCCCCGTTGTGTGGATTCGAACTGCTAACCTTCCAATCGGCAAACCAATGAGGCTCAGTCATTTAGACCACAGCACCATCACTACTATCCCACTTTAAACAGTCATGGTTCCTTCCAAATCTAGTATTATGAAAAACAGGGAAACACCTCTCCCTATTCACTTTCTCCACACCACACATAGTTTCTATACACCTCTATCATGTCTCTTCTTACTTGTCTTTTTTCTAAACTAAAAAGCCCCAAACGCTGTAACCTTTCCTCATAGCGGAGTTGGTTTGAGCTTTTTGAAGCTCTGCAAATATCCTTCTTGAGGCAAGGCAACCAGAACTGTACACAGTATTCCATGGATGGCCATACCATCAGTGGGTAAAACAGCACTAAGACACGGGCAGCTTTCATTTGCAAGCCCTATTCCCAACATGGGATTCAAATTCCTCCACACTTCCATTCCTTTAATAATGTGGTTGCTTTTTATGCTGTGCTTTCATGACAAGGCAGCACAAACCAGGTTGGAGGGCTGTTAGAACAGAAGATAAAAGGAGGAAGGTACAACCCAAGGAATGCCTTTGTGGCTGTTGCCGGCCTGGGAGCGAGGTGTGAAGCCTTCTTCCTACCTGACCGCTGTAGTGCTGAAGGAAGCAGAGGATCGGGTGGAGATGTAAGGGTAGTGTTTGGTGTCCAGTTTGTCCTCAATGGCATCCTAAAAAGAGAAGAGCAGAAGATCAGCAGTTTTGGAAGAGCTTTCGTATATGCATCCTAGTGAGCTAGCTCTAAGGTAAAGGTAAAGGGACCCCTGACCATTAGGTCCAGTCATGACCGACTCTGGGGTTGCGGCGCTCATCTCGCTTTATTGGCCGAGGGAGCCGGCATACAGCTTCCGGGTCATGTGGCCAGCATGACTAAGCTGATTCTGGCAAACCAGAGCAGTGCATGGAAACGCCATTTACCTTCCCGCCGGAGCGGTACCTATTCATCTACTTGCACTTTGACGTGCTTTCGAACTGCTAGGTTGGCAGGAGCAGGGACTGAGCAACGGGAGCTCACCCCGTCGCAGGGATTCGAACCGCCGACCTTCTGATCAGCAAGTCCTAGGCTCTGTGGTTTAACCCACAGCACCACTCGTATCCCTGCTAGCTTTAAAGATGAGCAAATCCGTCAGCTCTGGATTCTCATTTCTCATTTTCAGTTCTCCACATTTCCACATCAGTTTGAAATTTTCTTTTAGCCTACATCTGCATTTTGGTGTAAATTTCTCCTAATATACACATTTTTCTCCTTAGAGCCACATTTTTCTATGTCATTTTCCCTAAGCAAAGCAATTTGCCCCCCATGGCTTCAATGCACATCTCATGTCCATTAAGAGCCGTGCATTTAGGATTGCGGGTCCAATTTTATGGAATTTTAGACAGGCCTTCACAATATGAATTTTCTCTTTCTAACCAACTAATATTTGAAGATGCTTTACTGGTGTTTTTAACTCTGCAGATGCTTTTTGTAGATGCCTCAGGGCTGGCCCATTACATGTTGGTGCTTGAGGTGAATCATAACATGGTGCCCCACCCAGTGGCGGACCTAATTTTGGGGGGCTCTGAAGCTTGAACTATTATGGGCCCCCCTTTGCAACTAGCAATGAGGTCTAGGTAGCCACCGTTATCTTCTTCAAGAGGGTTGTTCCATAACAGATCACCACATCTGTGCTACTGATTCTCAAACCTAGGGATTGTTGAAATATATACAACAACAAAAATAATCAATTTGAGTTGTGCGACTCAGTTTGGGTCTACTAGACCCAAAAATTCTAAGCAATGTGGACTAAAGTCATTTCTTGGGGGCTTCACTAGTTTCATAGAAGACCCATCCCTAGCCTCACCAACCCCAGGAAAGAAGCAGTGAGTGAAGATCTACATGAGGAACAATGGGAGTAAGCAAATCAACCATACCCAGCAGTTAAAGTGGGAATGAAAGGCTGTCATGAGGGGGAATCACGCCAGGTGGGTGTAGACCCCAGAAGATCCCAGAAGGCAGCCCCCACCATTTCCTTTTGGGTGGGGGAAGAAGAGCAGCAATGCCTCCTATTTGCCAAAAGGCTACTATAGAGGCAGCAGATTCAGCCTCAAAGGAGCATGCCACAGCCATGGCTGCTACCAAGGTGATAGCAGCAGGTATATTTGGAGACTGTAGATTTGGCCACCAGAGGCAGTTGTCTCTCCTTTCCTTACAGTGGACCGGCTCTTGGATGCCTCTCATTCTTTTAAGCCTTAATACATTTTTTTAAAAATACAGATTATAAATATGCAAATAGAAAACCAAGGAGGAACACAGCCAGGGAGCTGTTGCTAATGGCAATCTCCCCCAAAGATGCATTCATCAAGTGCTTGACCCTATCAACTGTCAGTGCCAGCCCTATGATGACCGGCAAATCCAAGGAGATCCAAGTTGCTCATGTCCATCACATGCCCACCTGCAAACTTCATAGGAACAGCCAGTCTGATCACAGGCAGAGTAACAAATGTAAATCTTACTTTAGGACAGCTGGCTAGTTTCTGCCCCTCCCCTCCATCCAGGCAAGCAAGAGGCATTATCACAGCTCAAACACACATTCCAGCCAGACAACAACTCTCAGGGAGGATGCGAAGCAGAGAGTGTGGCTAGACTGGAGACGTGGCCTAAAGAGAATCTCAGGGGCCAGACAGATAGGCCCATAGGACCACATTTGACCCCTGGGCCTCAAGGTCCCCCTCCTCTAGTTTAAATCTTTACCTCCATAATATCCTTTACCACCGGGGTCCATCGAGACAGCTGGTAGGTCTGCTCGCTGATTCGCTCCTTCCGCTCAGGCTTGCTTCTGCGGCGTAAGGTAGACTGAGAAGAGGGAGATAGGCAATTGCAAACATGGAAGGAGTGTGAACAAAAAAGGCAGACACACCACGCAACTGGCTTTCTTTTTCATGCTTTAGTTTAGGGCAACGCCTGGGCCTTGCAAACAGGCCACTAACAAGTTAAGCTCCTTCATGGTACTGATGAAAGCTGCAGGGACCAGATAAGGGACTTATCTCAATCACATCAGTGTCTGGTGGACAAAGTGGGGATTTCATGATAGCTGCTGGCACCGTTCCCCACAAAAAGAGAAAATATTATATGAAGAAGCATAAAATAAATTCCAGCTGTAAATTTAAACTACCAACATACATCACTTTTATACCCCTTTAACTCGCATGGCTTTCTTCCACAGAATTTTGCGAACTACAGTCTAGAAAGAGTCCCAAAGATTGTAGTGGCTATCCCTAGCTCTTCCACACACTGAAATATATTTCCCATGATTCCCTGGGAAGGTGGAAAAATTGTTGAATTAGTCCAAGGCTGTTGACACAACAATCTTTGAATAATGGAATGGAAAAGTCAGAAGAATTTACTTTTCCCATAGGTCAATGCCCCTTCATAGAGAAAAAAGGCACCACCCCTAATCTACTGTGTGTCAGTGGATGTCCTGGGATTCAGAAAAGGTTTAAGTTAGGTATATTAGCCTTATTAAATTTACTTGAAGCCTTGTACTCAGCGTTGTCCAGAAATTCCAGGAAACCCTCCAAACCTCTGCAGTTTGGAGAAGCTCAGTCCACCATTTTGTTCCAAAATGGTGTCCAGCTGTATCCAAACATAGACAAAAATCTGCTTTTTGATCTCAGGAAAAGGTAAAGGTACTCCTGCCCGTATGGGCCAGTCGTGACCGACTCTAGGGTTGCGCGCTCATCTCGCTCAAGAGGCCGGGAGTTGTCGCTGTCCGAAGACACTTCCGGGTCACATGGCCAGTGTGACGAAGCTGCAACTGGCGAGCCAGCACCAGTGCCACACACGGAAATGCCGTTTACCTTCCCACTATAAAGCGGTACCTATTTATCTACTTGCACTTAGAGGTGCTTTTGAACTGCTAGGTGGGCAGGAGCTGGGACCGAACGACAGGAGCTCACCCCACCACGGGGATTCAAACTGCTGACCTTATGATCAGCAAGTCCTAGGCACTGAGGTTTTACCCACAGCGCCACCCGCGTCCTGCTTGATCTCAGGAACCATCATGCAAAATCTGCTTATGACAACATAAAGAGGTATCCAAATGCATAGAGAGCAGCCAGGCAAACAACTTCCCAAAAGATCTAGTACAGTGGTACCTTGGGTTAAGTACTTAATTCATTCCGGAGGTCCGTTCTTAACCTGAAACTGTTCTTAACCTGAAACACCACTTTAGCTAATGGGGCCTCCTGCTGCCACCGCGCTGCCGAAGCACGATTTCTGTTCTCATCCTGAAGCAAAGTTCTTAACCTGAGGTAATATTTCTGGGTTGGCAGAGTCTGTAACCTGAAGCGTATGTAATCTGAAGCATCTGTAACCCGAGGTACCACTATAGATGTATTGTTATTATTTATATACCAGCCTTCATCACAAGATCTCAGGGTGGTTCACATGATAAAAATACAAGGCAAAAGGACAAAGAAATAGTTTTTAAAAGAACAGAATGATACCTCTCCACACACACACACATAGACTCACAAACTCATTAAAAAGGCTGTGAATGTTAATCAGACCAACACTTGGTTGAAGAGGACCATTTTTGCCTGGCACCTGAAGGCACCAGAAGAACCTCCCTGGGGAAACATTCCATGAACAGGTGGCTACTATACAGAGAAGGCCTGCTCTCTTGTTGCCACTCTCAGGGCCTCCTTTGAAGGTGGCACACAGAGAAGGGCCTCAGGATGTTATGACTGAGTCTGTTTTCCAGCTTTGCATGCTGAGCTACAGCCCTTCTCCTTCAGCAACTGGGAAAGGCATCTCCGAGTCATTGCTAAAAAATCTTCAAGACCAGGTAAAAACTTACATCTGTGATGATGGGTACTCCAAGGTGGGCCATATTGGTGATGATCTCACTGTCCTCAGGTGGAATCTGAGCATGTTGAATCAGCTTGTTGAGGTTTTCCTCAGTGATGCCTGGGAGGGTGGAAAAACATAAAAAATGAGGCTATTTCCCTCCCCAAAAAAGATAAATAATTCTACATGTCGCTCAAGCACCCCTTTTGCCAGGTTTTCCAAAACTCTGAGTTTATTGACCCCATGGATGGGCTTACAAAGTTGTCATTGACCCCAACCCAAATTTTTAAGAACGTGAATGAAATAAAGTCAAGTACACTGGTGCCCCGCAAGACGAATGCCTCGCAAGACGGAAAACCCGCTAGACGAAGGGTTTTCCGTTTTGGAGGTGCTTCGCAGGACGAATTTCTCTATGGGCTTGCTTCGCAAGACGAAAATGTCTTGCGATTCCTGGGGGTTTTTTTTTGCTCCCTACCCCCTTTTTCTAAGGCACTAAGCTGCTAATAGCCTTTTAGCAGCTAATCCGCTAATCCCTTAAGCCTTTAATAGCAGCTAATAGCCGCTAAACCGCTAATAGCGCTAATCCGCTAATGGGCTTGCTTCGCAAGACGAAAAAACCGCTAGACGAAGAGACTCACGGAACGGATTCTTTTCGTCTTGCGAGGCACCACTGTAATACCAGCATATAATCAACATTTATCAATCATCAATCACCATGACTTGAAATCATAAAACGAAAGAAAAATAAGGAAGTACAAAAAAGTATAAAGAGGTAAGGGGACCTCTGACCGTTAGGTCCAGTGGCAGACAACTGTGGAGTTGCGGCGCTCATCTCGCTTTATTGGCCGAGGGAGCCGGCGTACAGCTTCCGGGTCATGTGGCCAGCATAAGTAAGCTGCTTCTGGCGAACCAGAACAGCGCACGGAAATGCCATTTACCTTCCCGCTGGAACAGTACCTATTTATCTACTTGAACTTTGACGTGCTTTCAAACTGGGACCGAGCGAAAGGAGCTCACCCCATTGTGGGGATTTGAACCACCGACCTTCTGATCGGCAAGCTCTAGGCTCTGTGGTTTAGACCACAAAGCCACCTGCATTCCAGAAAAAAGAATACTTGCATGCAAATCTGTGTAGTATATTGTGGAATCATCTTAATAGATACAGAGGTTCCTCATTAACTAGAGGACACATGGTTCCACACATGCCTAGGCCTTTTATTTCTCAGGCTCATAGTTCCCAATTAAACTTTTTGCACTACATCTTATGAGATTCTTTTTTACATCCCTGGGAGTTTAACAACCCCTTCCTGACCACAAAGTCTTTATTCAGCCTCTGCACTGCCCCATTGACCTCTGGGGTGGGGTGGGGATCAATATCAACCACTTTGGAAGCAGCTACATCACCTACCATTCTTCAGGAAGATGTAGAGCAGGATGATACGGATCTTGTCATAAGTGCTGACATTTGCATCAAGCAGGATGGGGACAATAGCCCTCATTGGGTCCTTTATTTTCTCCCCCTCTGCATCGGTTCCCATGGCCAGGTCCTGTAGAAGAAATATATAGCATCCATCAGTCTTTGCCCGCTTTGGATCTACAAGGTAGATTGTCCTCTGCCGCCTGATGTCCACGTCAAATCCAGGGAGGGAAAATGCTGGAGCAACACAACTTTACTCTTAATATAATCACACTGAGATCCTGAATTTAGGGAAAAGTAAGACACTGCATTTATTACATGTTTGATGGGAAAGCTCCTATTTCTATCTAAGATGGAGATGCCTCGAGCCATTCTTGATCTTGCTGAATCCTCATGGAGTGGGAGGAAGTAGGAAATGAGGTCAGCATCCCCAAGAGTATCAGTCTAGCACCTAAGGCAGGGGTGCCCAAACTTTTTCCAAAGAGGGCCAGAAGTGAACATGTGTGACCAAAGTTGTTACTGAGCTTTTTTGGAGGGATTTAACTCCAAAGTTTTTGAGCTCTTTTTTTTTTTTTACAATTTTACCCCAACGTTGTTGAGCTTTTCTTAGGGTTGAGTTGAAGTTGCTGAGCTTTTTTTAGGATTTTACCCAGGACATATACTGCCGCAGGGGCCGGATTAAATCGACCAGCTGGCTGGATTAGGCCCCCAAAACAGACTTTGGACATGCCTGACCTAAGGGAAGGTCAGCACAGGTTAGGTCAGAAAGGATGGGCTAAGAAACTTGGAGGTTTCTCTCTCCATCTGCTCTTTCCCCTGCAGACACATCAGCCTCCAGTGCAAGCTGAGTTCCAAAACTTCCAACAGACTAGGATACTCCTCCCCACCCAGTCTTCCATTCCCCCACTGCCTGCGATTTCATTCTCACCTGCAAATGAAAAGCTAATCCAAGTTCTTCCCAATCCTTACAGTTTCCCATACTTAATAAAGACATTGCCTAAAGCCACCCAGATATCATGTCCATGAGCATTTCAAAGCTTTGATGTGCATCTCCCCCTTTTGGAGGAAGACACATGCACTGTAACCCATCCATTGTATGTCACAGAGCACTTAAAAACAAAAGGTGACCCCTGTAAGACTACACTCCATCAATAAAGGGAAAATATAGCAACCTAGTCAGCACCTAAGTCAGCTCTATCTGAGATTCCTAGCAAATTATGCAAAAATGCATCACACACTCACACACACACACACACACACACAAAAACAAAACCACATGGTGTTGCTGCTGACATAAGAATGTGTTTGCTGCAATGTCTTTCCATCAGCACAACCTGCTCAGCAATTTTTTGAATCAGTTGGTTTACCTGTTCAACTCGGCAGAGCTTGTCCACAGTGCCTTGGTAGTGTTTCATGCAATCTTCGGCCAAGTGAAGGTGAGTGGAGTACTGAAAAGAAATGTAAAAATTAAAATTAAAATGCGGCTAAGCTACTGTCCATCGTCAGTGCACAGAACCATAGACTTGTAGAATTGGAAGGGACCTGAGGGTCATCTAGTCTAACCCCCTGCAATGCAGCAATCTCAGTTAAAGCATCCACGACAGATGGCCACTCAACCTCTGTTAAAAAACAAACAACCTCCACAGAAGGAGAGTCCACCACCTCCCGAGGGAGTCCGTTCTACTGTCAAATAGGTCTTACCTTGCTCAGCTCCTTCTGATACTGGGGCATCTTTTTCAGCATCTGGGAGAGATCCCTCATGGTTGTCTACGAGTTTTAAACAGAGAACAAAAATCATCCACATGCCTTGCTTCCAAAGGCTACCCGGCAGCTTTTGGACCAGATGACCTGAGCTAAACAATGAAGATCTTAAACAGTTAAAGCAAAACAACCAGGTTGTTGGGGGTGTTTTCTGGAGGATAAAATCTTACTTAGAACCATTGAGCTGTACCTAGACAAACACCATATCTTGCACTACTCATTTAAAGAACCTGCAAAGCATTTTAAATGGCAATGGCTTCCCCCACAGAAACCTGGGAACTGTAATTTGTCAAGGGGGGTGAGAGTTTTTAGGAGAACTCCTCCTCAATTCCCAGAGTTCCCTGGGAAGAGGGATTGATTGATAAACTACTTTGGGAATTGTTGCTCTGTGAGGGGAATAGGGGCATCCTTAGAACTCTCAGCGCCCTTAACAGTCATGACATCACTAAAAATAACAAACTGTGGTTTGTTAATGGTACTGAGAGTTGGTTGGGGGCTACAGTTCCCAGAGTGGTTTAGCAGTCAATTTGTCTTCCCACGGAACTCTAGAAATTGTAGCTCCGTGTGGGGAACAGTGTGTCTCCCAACATGTCTTAGGACTTTTAAGAAACTACAGTTCCCTCTTTGTGGGAAGTGACAACTGCCGAAGGGGTATAAGAGGGCTTTAAACGTGTGGTGCACACTTGCCTGGAGTTCTTAATGAAATCAATAAAGATTAAGTGAAGTCATGATTAACTTGGAATCAGTGGGACCACGTTTAACTAACTTCACCTGGATCCAACACAAAGAATTCAAAGGAGCCTCAAAAGGTCCAGTCTAATTCCTCATGAAGGGGAACTCACCACCTCTAACAGTGTAATTATGTTCCTCATAATAGTCTAATCCTTTTCCTGTAATTTGAACCCCTCAATGCCTCACTCATTAATTCACTGCGTCAGCTGTACAGCAGCCCTTTAAATATTTGACAATGTGATCTTAATCCTTTCTTCTCCAGAGTAAACACCCCCAGATTCTTCAGCCAATCCCTCATGGTACTTGGTCTTTTATATATTTGCTATATTTGAGGGGGGGGGGGAGTTTATATCTATCTATAGGAATAAAAGGGCACCTTTCCTGCCCCTGCTTCTAGCTCTCTATTCAGTCTTGAACATTCTAACATATGATTGCTTGTTAAAGCTCACCTTATCACCCGTATTCATCCTTTTACTGGAAGAGAAGTCCTTCAGGGAGCGGGTGACCTCCCTGGAATCAAATAAAGACCAAGCAAGTCAGTAACATCCTCCCTTACATCCAGCTCAAGCCATGCCCCTTCCCTGGAGGAGTGGTGGGGAATCTCAGGACTGGTGGTCAAATAAGGCCCTTTGGATCTCTCTATCTGGCCCTCAGAACTCTTCCCAGGCCACACCCCTCACTGGCCTAAGCATCTTTAGTAGGGCTAAAATGTGTCCTTCAACCCTAATGATGCCTCTTGCTTGTCTGGATGGAGGACAGAGAGCAGGGTGCAATTGGACGTGGAAAGTTGCCTACTCTATGAAGGTAAAATTTGCATTCATTGCTCCATGCACTTTTGCTTCTGGCCCCACCCACCACTGGTACATTGCCCTCAGAAGGCTGCCCAGACAGGAAACACAGTTCACTTCCTAAAAGCGTAGCTTCAGGCCACAGACCAACACAGGAGGTTAAATGTAAGTCTGTAGGGCTGCAACTCAACACAGGGAGGTTACGAGTGTGTGTGATCCCATCAGTTCCAATGGGCTTCACTAAAGAAGCTGAACTGCCTCCGTGGAGTGACTGAGCTGCATATTAGTGACTGATCTACTGATTTAAGTCTCCTGTGGACTGTGAACTCACTAGATGGCCTTAAGCAACCCATGTACACACACTCTCAGCCTGAGTCCTCCCTCCTCTGCAAATAATAATAATAATAATAATAATATCCCCGCTTGCAAAATGGAAAATAATAACACCCACTGACTTCATAGGGTCACTGTAAGGACTATGCTAGACAATGCATGTAAAGTACTTAGAAAAACATAATTAAAGTTAACTTTTTACTGGTATGGAAAACCAGTGAGAAAACCAGAGTTTGTACAGTGACCACAAACACTTGAAAAAGTGCTGTGCAAATTATGATTATTAATGTTAGCCTCCTACTAATGAGGGGGTGGGGAGGAAAAAAGGACAGTCTGTTTACTATCCAGTTGGTTGTGTGCTTTGCTGTTTAAAAAATAAAAAGTGGTATCAAACTCCAATTAATAAATTAAACCTTCTTAATTGGATTTAGGATTCTGCAGGGCTGCTCTGCGTTATGATCCCCCCCACAAAAACAAACATATATAATCTCTCCTTTTGCACAACATTTCTAGCTGGAAGGCTGCTCCCTCCCAAAATAACCTCAGGCAACAGGAACAAAAGGCAGCACACTGTTTTGCAATATGCAGAGTGAACTCAACACCACCAAGAGAGAGGAGATGCGCTCTTACTGGGAGACTTCAGCAATGTGTTTATGGCGCAAGGTGACCCAGAGGTCATCATCTTCATCCAGCAGAACCTCTTTGACACGGGCCTCCCCAATGCCACTTGTCTCATACCTAGTGGGCGAGAAAGAGAATGTAAGAACATAACAGCCTCCTAACAACTCTCAGCAACCTTAACAAACTACAGCTCCCAGGTTTATTTGGGGGAAGCTCTCGCGGTGGCCAACCAGAGGCCTGGGGTAAACCCACAAGCAGGATTCAAGCAACTGGTATTCAGAAGCATTGCTGCCTCAAACTGGGAAGGCAGAGCATAGCCATCATAGCTAGTAGTCATCAATAGCACTCTCCTCCATTGATTTCTCTAATCCTTTTTAAAAGCCATCATTCCCGTGGGAGTGAGTTCTGCAGTTTGACTATGGGGAGAGAAGGTAAGTGCAGTAGTCCTTTTTTGAAAAATCTATTTTAAAATTCATTTACAAGAGATTTTCACTTGTGCAGTGATTCTTCCCCTCTCCTATCCCCATGTGCCCCCTAAATTTGTTATGGAGTTCACCAAAACTTTCAGTGCAGATTTTGGGGAGGCCTAAGGTGTGCATGGGGAAGAGGGGGGGAAAGTCCTATGGTGTAGGTGGAAGTCATTCCACTTGCTCAAGGGTTTAGCGGAACACTGTCCTTAGGGCTTTTGCAACCACCAGGGTGTCTGCAGGACCCTTACTTGTAGACGTCATTCTCAATGGGAAGCAGATCATAGCTCATGGCTTGGAATGTCAGTTCATGTAGCACTGGAGAGCTGGGGTCAAAGCCGCGGTCCAGGATGACGAGCTGGGAGCGGGCTTTGTCTGGACCCTTAGGAGGGGAGAAACACAACAGAAAGGCTCAAAGTGTGGGTGGGGACAGGGGGAGCATGGACAAGCCCCACCCTCAAAGCCATCATGTGTCACACCCAATCCCTGACCTTCCCAGTTCAAGGACAGCAAGCCCCTCTGAAGCTGCCACCTGGTGTCATGATGACATCAGGGGAATGGCAGGTTGCTGCCCCCACCCAGCAGTCAAAGTGTCCCCTGGAGTTCTGTGAGGCAGGTCCTCCTGCTGGCTGAATCTAGTTTCCCACCCCAGAAATGTCAGGAACCCGGCTAGACACGTGCCCCTTAAGAGAAAAGGTGCCCAGTTTATATGACCTGACCTTGTTGGTTGTTCCACACTGAAGTACTCACCTCACCCATGGTAGGGTCATCAGCCTTGTAAGCATCAAGTTTGTCCTGGATCAGCTGGGCCAACATGGCATTGTCTTTGTAATCCCTGCAAAAAAGCAGAAAAACAATATATATATATATACAGGAGACGCAGGTGGCGCTGTGGTTTAAACCACTGTGCTGCTTGGGCTTGCCAATCGGAAGGTCGGCGGTTCGAATCCCTGCAACGGGGTGAGCTCCCAGCTCCTGCCAACCTAGCAGTCTGAAAGCACGTCAAAGTGCAAGTAGATAAATAGGTACCACTCTGGCGGGAAGGTAAACAGAGTTTCGGTGTGCTGCTCTGGCTTCACCAGAAGCGGCTTAGTCATGCTGGCCACATGACCTGGAAAATCTGTCTGTAGAAGCTCCCTCGGCCTGTAAACCAAGATGAGTGCCACAACCCCAGAGTCGTTCGTGCTGCTGGAAAAACCCACAAATACATCAATTCAGCTCCCACTTTAAAGAAAGTGTGAACTGCTTTGCTGGATGGGACCAGGATTCATCTAGTTTTCCTTTTCCCAAAGCAGGCACAAGGAACCTGTGGCTTCCCAGACCTTTTTATAAATGGTGCTTTATGTTTTCATTGTATACATGTTGTTGTACACCACCCTGACTTTTTAAGAGATGGCAGCACATATATACTTTTTATAAAATAAATCAATAAATCTCCCAACTCCCATCCTTTCCAGCCAGCATGGACAATTCAAGCAAACCTTTCCAAAAAATAAATAAATAGAAAATAAAGAAAAATGAGCTGATTTGCAAGTGTGATTCATTAACCTGAGTCAGTTTGGGGAAGTTATTTCTAAGGATTTGTTTTAGCTATAACTTGTACGTGAAACCCTGCCTTAAAGCTACTATCTATAAATATATTCGGGGCACATCAGGATGGAGGGGAAGAGGAAGAGAAATAGTAAATAAAGCATCCTATTCATTGTTGCTATTTACTACCAGGTAAGTAAAGGAAAGAAAGGTCAGGGTTGGCGAAGCACAAAGCGCTTCCTTTAGAAGACCCCTGTCCAGAACCCAGACTCACCCTCTGTATCGGACAGCAGGGTATTCCTTCAGGGTGGCACAAAGGGTGGCAATCTGCTCTGCCAGGCGCTCCAAGATTGGGTTTTTCATCTGGGCCTTGTGAGGGCTGTAGAAGCTCTGGAAAGAGTCAGCAGAGTCCAGGGAGTAAACCTGCAGAGGGCATCAAAAGAACAGCAGAATGGCAAAGTGAGCTAAATTCTCAAGGCCAAGTAAAATGGGTGGATATCATACACGGGAGCCAGCAAACCTCTCCAAGGTGGGAAGATAGGAAGCTGACTTATCCCAACTCAGACCACTGGTCCCTCTAGCTCAGGTTTGCATGCACTGACTGGCAGCAGCTCTCCAGCATTTCAGAGAGGGACATTCCCAGCCCTACACAGGAGATGCTGGGAACTGAGCCTAGTAGAGTTCCCTGATAAGAAGGGGTCACTGTTAAACCACTTTCGTCTGCTGCCTTCATTACACATCTTCAGGCACCAGGCAAAAACATTCCTTTACAACCAGGCCTTTGACTGATTGCACATTCTATGGCTTTTAAAATGGGGGTTTGCGGGTGGGGGTTACTTTTTTTATTATGTATTTTGTGTTCTCATTTTATATTTTTATGTTGTGAACTGCTCTGTAAATTTTGGATTAAGGGTAGGTAGGTAGATAGGTAGATGATAGATAGAGATAGACAGATAGATGATAGATGATAGATAGATAGATAGATAGATAGATAGATAGACTGGAAATTGTAGCTCTGTGTGAGGAATAGGAGTCGCCTAACAACTCTCAGACCCTTAATAAACTATACTTCCCAGGATTCGGGGGGGGGGGGGGGACCGGGACCCTGCTTCTTCAAAGTGGTATAATTCTGCTGTAAATGTGAGGTACAGATGGGGTGTTAAGGTGCCTTGTTATTTCCTTCATTATTGCTAAGTCCCAAGATTTGATGCAATACTTCTGGACAGTCAGACCCAAAATATTTTGAAGTGTTGTGCTGTAATTATACATGCCCCCACAAGCATAAACCTTATCAAGTCCTCAGAAAGTGCTTCTGTGTAATCACCCCAAAATATGCATAGTAAGGTTGCGGTCTTTAAATAAGGAGTAGCATACAGTGAGGCTTATTTCAGTAATAGCATCATCCCAATTCCATCAGTGGCAGAGGGCATTTCCACCACAGATAAAAAACAGTGGAACTTTGATGAAATTTATGTTTCAATAGCAACCCTAAGATTACAGAAAATATAATTCCTTGCTATAGTCATTAAAACCAGGCCACAATTGTTAAAGAGAAGATGAGCCCCATGTCAAAAGTGTCTTTAAAAAAACAACACTATTTCTGATTGAACATGGGTTTTATTGTGTTCGTATTTTAAAATGCACACTTTGTGTCCATGTATATTGTGGGGTTTTCTTCCTCAGCTGTGTGGTTGTCTTGATAACCCTTTATTATATTGGGATTTTTATGGTCTGTAGACCCTATTACCTGAACTGAACATAAAGTACTTAAACACAGCAGCAAGTCCTGGGGCTGAAAACAGACCCTGAAAGGGAAGAAATCTTGCTCAAATTAAACCCCCTCTGCAACTAGCTTTTTTGTTGTTGTTTTTGTATCTTGACTGCTGCCACGCGCAGTCAGGAGAATGGTCCATTCAGATTAATATTCTGCCTCCTGGAGGAGATCTGACAGATGTCTTAGGGAGAGTTCAAAAGCAGGGCATGATGGTGGAGCAGATGTTGGGGGTGAAGGGGGAGCAAATATCTCCAACAAATACCTTTGCAGAAAAAGGGAAACTAAATATATCATAGCAAAGCACCATTTGAGCAAACAGCTGTAACAGTAGCCACAATCACACATTATGCTCAACTGTGGGCCAGCGCAATATTCTCCAACCTTCACCACTTAAACACTGCCATTTCCAACAGTTCTGAAACTAAACACAAAGATGGGGGGACATTTAAAAAGAAAAACTGAAAAAAATAAGAGGAAAACAAGAAGGAAGCTACTCTTTGATGGGTTGGAAGAATAGAGCAGCACCAGGGAAATGTTGCAAAGCACACAAAATGGAGCTGAGGGCCACATACTGCTTCCAGGTTGCTACTTGGTTTAATGGGATGCAACATCACCACTGATGAAAAAAGGGATAGAGTTTGCTGCAGGGAAGGGAGTAAATCTTTCCTCTCAACACTGTTTGCTCAGTTCACTCCCTAAGTTCAGAGGATATGTTGGTTGGTAGGGCAACAGAGAATAGGCCAAGCAGGGAGTTCATCACACAATCATAACATGATGGCGACGGCCATGGCTTGGATGGTTTTAAAGAAGAATGAAACAAATCCATGGAGGAGGTCTATCAATAGCTATGATCCATGGTAGCTAAATGCAGCCTGTAGCTTGAGAGCCAGCCTACTACTCAATTGCTGGCTCCTATGGGGCAACAGGAGAGGGTAAGTCTATTGCAATTTTGCTCTGGGGTGCTCCAAAGGCATCCGGCTGCTGACAGTGGGAAAGAAGATGCAGGACTTAGATGAACTCTGATTTGATCCAGGAGGGCTAAAACAAAACTTATCTTTGCATGCCTAGATCTGCTTGCGCTCATCCCTTGCCATGCTTGTTTCCTGCTGTCACTGCTCACTCAAGCAATAGAAAAGCAGGTTGTTAAGGCTGTCAGGGTAGGGATTTGCCTTTTTGCTAATGTCTGTAAAATGCTGTCTACACTGCTGCCACTATAGCACCTGGCAGCATGGATTGTCCAACTTCCAGCTGCCCCATTCCATCCTCTCTCCCCCCCCCCCTCCAAAGTCTTCACTATGCAGTATTCTGGGATATCCTCCATATTATGTCCCTCCCCCTTAAGATTTCATTTTTATACTTTTGAAAATCTCTAGGCTCTCTGAGCTCTCGCTATATCTCCCTCATATCTGTGCCCGATGCAGTTTTGGCTATATTTATTTAATTATTATTGCATTTGTATCTCTCTTTCCCTCCCCCCCCCCCAGGAGATCCAGGTGGCAGGCATGGTTCTCTTCTGTTCGTCATCAGTAGTTCCGCTGGAAGTGAAGTCATCTCTGTGCTTATTCGCCAAGGGCATGTTTGTGCAGAGAAAAGTGACCTGTTTAGTATTTATAGCTCTGTACACCTGCCTGCCATCTGTTCCTAGTCACGTCACCCACCCACCCCTTGGTACGGCACAGGAAGGGCCAATCGCAAAGCAGATGGCCAAGGAAGGCTCCTTGCCTCTCCCATTGGAGAGAACCAGCCAATGGTAGAAGAGAAAGAGTAGAACGCAGGGAACATCTGTGTTTGTTTGTGCCTGCGTGTGGGTGTGCGAGCAGGAAGGCTAAGGCCGCAACAGAGAGAGGCAGGCCTGGGGAAAGAATAAATAAATCAAGGAAGACAAGCACAGGGTGGCAGGAAGGAAGGAGGCCACTCCCTCGCCTAGAAAGCTGTTGCATGAATTGCAATTCCCACTGCAAGCCCTTATGTAAGCCTGTAATCCTCTCTTTCCTCTGTAGGCAACTTAAGAAGCATACAAGAAGATGGACGAGGCTGTAGCTTCAGCTTTCAGGGGCTGTTGAATGAAGCACACACAAGAGAATTGTCATCACTGTTGACTGGGGTGGGGCTCTTATCAGTGGGCCCCTTAGGGAGATATAAGTCTTAATTGGGCCAGCCCTTTAACTGGTAGCCAGACCTGCTCACTGAGAGGGAGTGGGGGACTCTTATGTTAATGTTGCTGTTTCTTACATTTTATATCCCACCTTTCCCCACCCCAAGGACTCAAGGTAGGGTACATTGTTCCCCTCGCCCCATTTTATCTCACAACAACAGATGAGATAGGTAGGTTGAGAGACAGGTGCCAGCCCAGGATCACCCAATGAGCTTCATGGGCCACATTGGGGATTTGAACCTTGGTCTACAAAGCCCTAGTCCAACACACTAACCACTACACCACACATGATTCTGTTGCATCATCTGCAAATTTTATCCAGTTGTGTCCAAAGGAAAATAAAAGTAACAGCTGCTTTAAAAATTATTATTTCACAATATTGGTGAATGGGGGAGGCATGAAGGTAAGACCTGGGAAACCAGGGTTCAAATTCCAATTCAGCCATGAAGTCCCCCTGGGTGACCCTGGAGCAGTCATTATTCTCAAGCTAACCTACCTCACAGGGTTGTTGTGATGATAAAATAGAATGGGGGTGAAAGCATGTAAGCCGCTTTGAGCTCCTCAGAGGCAAAACTGGTGCACAAATGCAATAAGAAAATAAATAAAAAGTTCAGTTTTCTTAACTTTCCAATTTCTCCAATCCCAAAGTCAGTTCTCCACAATCTGCAATTGTACACTGATTTCAGCAACTTGGAGGAAAATGTGGTATATAAATGTAAGAAAGGAATGAAAGAAATGAAAGAAATGATTTTTTTTTTCCCTTTTCAAATTGAAATGCAGATCCAAACTGAACCAGGCAGAAGTGCTTTGAAATGAAGTGGGGTGTTTCCCCCCTGGCACACCAAATCTGTGCTGAAACTGAAAACTAGAAATGCACAGTCCTTTCTCAGTTGTTGCACAGGGTCAAAGCATTTTTTGACATAATGAGCAGAGAATATCAAATAGAAAGGGAGCACAGGTTCAGTTGCCCGACACCTCAAGTTCAAACAACCAGGTAGCAAGTGATGGGAAAGATTTGTGACTGGGAAGCTGGAGAGCCACTGCCAGTCAGAGGGTGACACTGGTGAGGTGGACCAACAGGCTGACACTTTGCATGCAAAAGCAAGTTTAGCTCCCACCCACCCCCACTTGCCCCCCCCCCCCCCTCTGTGGACTCACTTGAGACTCGTAGGGCAGGAAAGCAATGTTGATCTCTGTCAGAGTCTTGATGACTTTCGCAGCACGGGACTTGACCAGCTCATTAAACAAGGAATCAGGGCAAGCTGGAAGAATGGAGTAAAAGTAGCCACTATAGTCAAACAGCCAACTCAAAACCATTTGGATGCCTCAGTGGGGGTATGAGGTGAAGAGCCAAATCAGGCCCACCCACACCATACAGGGCCATTTCCTCAAAACCACAGGTGACACACCATCCATTGCTGCCTCCAAATCCCTCCTTTCTATGTCACCTTCCCATTCATTCATCACTGAAGCCACTGCTTTGTTTTGCTTCTCAGTCTTCTTTTTTTCACACAAGGAACAAGTCATCTTCTGCATCATCCCTTGCTAGGATTTTTGACAATGTCATTTCAGATGCTGCCACTTAAGGAATTCCTCCCTTTTCTGCAGAAAATACAGATCAGCAGGTCCTTGCAGGAAATAGTGTGCATCCACCAATCAGCACTGCCTGGAGAACCTGCTAGAAGTAGAAATCTTTGACCTGGGGAGCCAGAAGCAGCTGTCTAGCCCTCTTTTTCTGACCCTCAGGACTGCCCACAGGCCACACACCCTCCAGTAAAATCACTGGATTGTAATAGGTCCTTGAACTCACATCTTTCTTCATGCTTGCCTGAGGGAAAGGTTTGTGTGTGTAGAAACAAGCCTACTCAAACAAATGTTATATTAGCATTACTTGATCTACCCACTTTTGCGTCCAGCTCTGCCTACCATGCCTTGTGGCTCCCAGATGGCTGCATAGACTAGGGTTGCCATATCTTGAAGAGCAAAAACAGAGGACAGCTTGAGCCACTGCCAACCTGAGCCAGGGAAAGAGGCACATGGGAGTGTGGGGCCACCACCGCCATGCCCACATGCCTCTTTCTCCGGCTTGGGCTAGCAGTGGCTGCAGTGTGCAGTGCCACCTGTAGCTGAACCTGCTGCCAAGCTGCCCACACCCGCACCACCCATGCAAAAATAAAATAAAAAACCCTGGACATTTCCTTTAAAATGTAAAAGTTGAAACACCCTTTGAGAACCACTGGTGCAGGTAGGTTGTAAAGATTTTTAATCCACGTATGTACTTATTTTGTTCACAAAAACAGTTTTCTGATGCTCTGGTACACATGCATGGAATTTTGAGCGTAATATATTTCTATGTCTTATTTCCTCTAGTGTACAGTGTGAGCTACATCTTGCATCATTTAAAATCTCAACACTGCCTATCAGCTAGCTTCTGTAAACCGCCATATTAATTGGCCCAACAGTGGAAATAATAACAAGGCTAAGCAAAAAATGATACTGGAAGCAAATGCTGTTTCCATGCACATGCAAAATGTAGCTCATAATACTGAACCAACTGTTAATTGGAGCTGTATCTATGAAATTATGTAGACAATATTCTTGCAAACAGATTTGGGTCCATGTGCATTTTTCCTACCTATGATGCATCCTTTCTAGCTTAATTAAATTGGCTCAGAAATTTTACCTGTGGTATGATTCTGTAACGTTTCATCAATTCATTATTTGTTTAATCTGGAAACAGAAGACTAGGAGATATGGACCCACCAAACTGAACAAAGGTGTACATATTATTTTTTAAAAAAAATAAATGTAAAAATTCCCCCAGATTGTCCTGTTGGTCCCCCAAAAGAGGACATGCCTGGGATTTCCCAGATGTATGGCAACCCTACATAGACAGCAGGAGGTGAAAGAAGTTCCCCATGCTTGGTTTGTAGCACCATACAGTCCAGTTCTTGAAACTTCCAGTTATAACAAGGAGGGGCAGAGAGAATTTCCCAGTATGCTTACAGTCAGTAAAGAAGACATGGGCAGCTCGATACTTGGCATTCGGTGGTTCCTTGAAATCACCAATGAGAGACTCAACAGACTAGGAGAAAGAAGAATAAGTAAAAACAATCAGTTTTAGATGCTTGCTAGTTCTGCTCAAAGTTCAGACCTTGGTTTGTATGAAAACAATTTTTCCCACGTTAGTTTGCTTGGTGAGCCCACTTTGTAAAAAGCATTCTCCTGACTCCCTGATCCTGCCCCACTGACCACTATTATTACAAGGCTTGACTTGCTTAAAATGAGGTTGGGAAGTTCTGTCTTTGGATAGGAGAATTGGCCAATACAGTTTTGTCCCAAAATACAACCCTACTGGTTTCATTTGAAATATTAGTACATTCATATCCCTTAGGGATGCGAGTGGTGCTTTGGGTTAAACCACAGAGCCTAGGGCCTGCAGATCAGAAAGTCGGCAGTTCGAATCCCCACGATGGAGTGAACTCCTGTTGCTCAGTCCCTGCTCCTGCCAACCTAGCAGTTCGAAAGCACATCAAAGTGCAAGTAGATAAATAGGTACCGCTCCGGCAGGAAGGTAAATTGCATTTCTGTGCGCTGCTCTGGTTTGCCAGAAGCGGCTTAGTCATGCTGGCCACATGACCCGGAAGCTGTACGCTGGCTCCCTCGGCCAATAAAGCAAGATGAGCGCCGCAACCCCAGAGTCGGTCACGACTGGACCTAATGGTCAGGGGTCCCTTTACCTTTTATCCCACCTTTTCTTCAAGGAGTTCAAGGTGGCATACTTTATTCTTGCTCCTCTCCATTTTATTCTTGCAACAACCCTATAAGGTAGGCTAGGCTGAGAGATAGTTCCCAGCTGGGCCCAAGGATACCCAATGGGCTTCATATGGCTGAGTGGCGATTCGAACCCTGGCCTCCCAGGTTCTAGTTCAACATTCTCACCCCCAGACTGCACCAGCTCTATTTAAGTCATTCCTTGAATGGCCATCACCCGAAGAGTCCAGGGTAGAGTACAAAGCTGTGAGGACAATTCACATGACATGCAATATATTTAAACAAACAGCATAATATAGAGAACGAATTAGGGCAAGAAACCCCATTTCTGACTAGAAGTCTGTCTAAATGAAGGAAGTCTTGACCAGGCACCAAAAAATATTGCAGCATTCGTGCCAGATGTGTCTTCTTAGGGTGGGCATTCCAGAATGCCCCTTCGCCAACCCCCTTAGCCATTTCAGAGGCATGCTACCTCATAAGAAAAGCCATACTGGATAAGGCGAATGACCCATCTAGCTCTGCATCTCCTTCTTATAGCGGCAAATCAGATGACCCAAATGATGCTAGGATATTGATGTTCCATTCCACCTTTAGAACAGGCATGTGGAATTGTTGTATGTCACATGTCTGTTTACTTCCAGCACAGCCTGATGGGAACTTCCGTTGTGTATAGCTTTTGCTTATGTTTCCTGCTCTTGGACATGAAAGACAGCAGACATGTTTTCTTTGTCCTGAACTATGCTGAATAAACTGCTTGTAAATATGCTTTACATATGCCTCTGTCCACCACTTCTGTTGCGTGTTATTCACTCTGCTGATTAAGGCGTGTTCAAGCTTCTGAAGGCTTCTGAAGCTGTGTGCTGCTGTTTCGATGCTGTTCCAAGGACCGGAGTTCGCCCGGCTGCTGGCCAGTGGGCTGGAGCCAGCTGGGGGCCTGTAACATACCTCCGTTCCCTTGGACACATCCCAGCAATGGGAAGCTGGCAAGCAGGACCTGAGCACAGCAATGTCCAAGGAACTAGGATTCAGAAGCATTCTGCTTCTGACAATGGAGGAAGAACATAAGCCATCACAGCCAGTAGCCATTGATAGCCTTGCCCTCCATGAATTTGTCCAATCCTCTTTTAAAGCCATTCAAGTTTATGGCCATCACTACTGTTATGTACTGAGTTGAATAGGATCCAAAATGCAGCAGTCTGATTGGTCCTAGAGCAACAGGATTCAGAATGCAGCAGTCTGATTGGTCCTAGAACAATGCAGCAGTATGATTGGTCTGCAGGAGCCACCCAATCCAGCTCCAGGTGGAAGTGAATCCACAACCTGATTGGCCTACAGGAGAATTCTGGAATTAGCCAATCTCATGCAGCCCATTGTGTAAATAATGTATATAAAGCAGATACTTTGGGGGGACTTTCATTCCTCCTCACCACTATGAGCTGAATAAAGAGCATGAAATCCACTCTCGACTCTGAGTATATTTCAACTACCTCCTGTGGGAGCGAGTTCCATAGTTTAACTATGCACAGTGTAATAAAACACTTGATTCCTCCAACATTCAGCTTTACTGGATGTCCTTGAGTTTTAGAGTTATGCAAGAGAGAGAGAGAGAGAAGCTTTCCTCTCTCCACTTTCTCCACACCACGCAGAATTTTATACACTTCTATCATGCTTCTATCACGCTTACTTTCTCTGATGGGGTGATGAGGTACACAGCCTCCAGGCTGGGCAGTGGCTCCCGGCGCTTGTTGATGTCTTCCACAACTGCAAAAGGCAACGCAACAGAGATTTTCATCAGGGAGGAAAATATGGCAGATTCAAGGTGGTTACCAAGTCCTGCAACTAGTTATTGCTCCATTCTCAGAGATCAATAGCCTACAATTCAATCAGTCCATGTGAGAAGTTTGCTTTCCCCTTGGAATACCACCACCAACAACAACACAGCCAATACTCAAAATAAAATGGACTTGGGTGGCTGTTGTGCTTCTGACTTACTAAATGAAGCCACCTCCCAGGAACACAAGCAGTGATGTATTCAGGGCCTAAGATGTGGAAGAGCAAGGCAGCTGCCTCAGGCAGCAGATGCTGAGATGGGGAAGGGGCCAGAGCTATGAGTGCCACGTGCCCTGCCCCCCCCCACTAACCTGCGGCCCACTAGTGAAGTGAAATACAGTGTTCTTTCGCTAGTATTGGTATAAGTTTCAACTACCAGTCCAATTGGCCTCAGTATGAATGCGGAGCTTTTTAACCATTGTGTGCTCCAAAACTAAACATTTAGGAATGCTGAAAACATCTCAGTTTCAAGAGAACAGGGCTTCACATACAATGAAACTTCACAGAAACACAGCTTAAGTCCAAAAGAAGATGTTTGATAACTGTCTCTGAGAGGAGATTGGCACCCATGGCACTTGCTCAGAAATCCAAGTGGGCCCATGGGCTGTCTGTGTTTTTGTCATTGATGTTTTGTAATATGTTTCTACACCGCCCTGAGAGCTTTTGATAAGAGGCAGTATATAAATTGAAATCATCATCCTCATCATCCTGGCAACCCATATGCCAGGCAAACTAGGTGGTATCCAGGTTTGGTTCTATCCAGACAATGAGGGTGAGGTGGCTGGA
The DNA here is from genome assembly GCF_965153285.1 of Podarcis tiliguerta. Lineage (NCBI taxonomy): Eukaryota > Metazoa > Chordata > Lepidosauria > Squamata > Lacertidae > Podarcis > Podarcis tiliguerta. The sequence continues at coordinate 8,484,640 of NC_139553.1, forward strand.
GAAAGGGGGTGGGGGAAGGTCCTGAACAATGCACTCACTTGTTATGCCCTCAGTCATGATATCAGTCATTTTGCAGCAGGAAGAAAGCATACGCATACTCAGCTGATCCACCACCAGCACCTGGGAGAGAAGGAGAAATAAGTCATGCAAAAGTTGCCACCGACCTGGCTTGGGGTTGAACTAAAACTGTCCTGCATATGAGCTTCTTCTTCCCCATTATCATCACCACCATCATCATCATCACTTACCTGCCCTTCACCATAAGGTCCTAGAGTGGGGTAACCGCAATTTAAAGACACAATCAAAATCAGTTTAAAGTGAATTACAGTCAAGAGAATATGGTGGATCCAAAAATATGTATCTCATGTGCCCAAGGTTCAGGTAAAAAGGCTAGTCTTCAGCTTACAACCGTTAACTGTAGCTAACTGTAGTTAAAACAAACAAGGCACATGTAACTTCCACATGTCTGGACAGGCTTGCCTAAATGTTCTAAGCAGGCACTGAGATACAGTGAAGGCACCTGCCTCATGTCAACAGACAGGGAGCTCCAAAATGTAGGTACTGTCACACAAAAGACTGTTTTCTTACAAGTGCGGAATGAGGGTCATGTGGTGTCTGTAAGAGTGACAGTTCCTCAGATCAAGGTGGTTGAGCAGGAATGTGTGTTGGGTAAGGTGATCCTGCAGATAAACTGGTCCCAAGCAGAGGTGTTATATGCTAGCAGGGTCTCACTCCTGCAAGCAATCACACTGCAGCATTTTGCACTAGTTGTAGATTCTGCACTGCAGTAATCCAACCCTGAAGTCACCAGTGACTGAACTACGGTGGTCAAGCTCTCCAGGTTCAGAGGAACAGTTGCAGCTATTGCACCAGTTGCAGCTGGAAAAGGCACCTCTAGTCACTGAAGCTATCTGGGCTTGCAGTGACAAATCTGTAGAAGAACCCCCAAACTGCGTACCTGCTCCTTCAGGAGGAGTACAATCCTATTCAAAGCAGACAACTGACTCATACTTGGTAAACATTCATCCACAGTGCCCCACCTTGCTAGGATTTAACCCAATTTCCTTACCTCATCCATCCCACCAATGCATTCAGGCACCAGTCCAGGGCCCCATAGACTCTCCTTATTCAGAGGTTTAGATAGAAACAGAGGTGTGTGTGATAACAATACTGATGGCATCTTGCTTCCAAATTACTTAAGGACCGCTTCTAGTGGCTTCAGGTATTAGTCACCCCATAGCAGAACCAGTGAAAAACACTCTCCCAGTGTTACTCTCTGGACTCAGACCCACAGGTAGGACCAAAACTGTTGTAACACAGTGCCTCCAATTCCCATTCCATGGAGCTGGTTCAGAGGATGCCATGGTCAACAGCAATGAGTGATCGAGAAGCAGGAGCAAGGTCACACTCCTTTTGTCTCATTGTCTGTAAAAGTCATCCATTACAGTGACCAAGGACAACTCAACCCAGACTGGAATGGATCTAAATAACCAGGGTCACCCAAGAATGCTTGCAGCTGCCCCACTGCAACTCTCTCCACCACCTTTCCCAAGAAGGGAGAATTTGTGACTCGTGGATTCCAGTCCAACGGTTCCAAAGTTGCTTTTCTTAGGAGAGACCACACCACCACTTCTCTCAAGGCAGCAGTCACCACTCCCTCATGCAAGGAAGTATGTACCACACTCTGGACCCAACCAATCAAACCCTCTCTATTAGATTTAGTAGTCCAGGAGGGACAGGGGTCAAGAGGGCATGTAGTCAGGCGTACAGCTGCAAGCACCTTGCCCACATCAGCAGTCTGCATTGGCTGAAACTGATCCCACAACACATCACCTACTATGGCACAGGGTGTTTCATCTGGAACAGCAGTAACTGCTGAGTTGAGGGTTCCAGTGGAACTCAAATGAGCCCAGTTTTGAAAGACCATCTCCATCCCTCCTGACCTTCTCAGGTGTTAAGATCTGTGTGTGGCTCTCTAGGTTGGTTTGCCACCCTCAGAGGTGCAGAGAATGGTGGCCCAGGAGGGAGAGGACTTCTGGGCAGCAGCCCCTAAATTGTGGAACTCCCTCGCCACAGAGATGCACCTGGCATTTTCCCTGTACAGCTTTCCCTGTATGTTAAAATGCACCTCATTACCGCGGTCTTTGCTGTGGTATTTGTTTTGTGGGACCCACCTCTGCTGCTGAAGTTGTATTCTTCTGTTCCACTTGGAATGGTTTCAGTTGTTTTATAGTTAAACTGGTTTTATCTGCATGCTGCATTATTATTATTTCTTTCATTTATGAATTGCTTCTCCTGAGGCATCTCAAAATGTTTTACAATGCAATAAAAACATATATGAAGCAATGGCACACACAAAAAAGTCTGAATAATTGAAGATATAATAAAGATTTAATTTATATTTTAAAAAGTACTTGTAACCAACCCACAGACCTTATGGTGAAGGACAGGTAGGAAATCTCAATAAACAAACAAACAAATAAAATTGAAGAGGTTTCTCTGGATGCAAAATCCTGAATCATATCTTGGGCTTCTGTGACAAATGCTACAAAACATGCACACCCTGAGCCTACCAAGACGTCACAGTGAACTAATCCTTCTCTGGAAAAGTGGGACAAGGCAGCAGATGGCTAGCTGGAATTGGTTATAACTGTGTGCATGCACACATAAGCACACTAATTTCTACTAACTCACAATCTGTCAAGATCAAGCCTCTCACCTTCCATTCCCCCTTCTTCTTCACCTTTTTGATCACATCAGCCATAATTTCTAGAAGGAAGGAAGAAAGAAAGAAAACAAGATCAGAAAATAGAAGTGTTATGCTACACACCGCCCCAAGGTCCTATGGCTGAGATCGTCTCCTTTTCCACCACCTTAGAATGCCTCACTGAGAAAGGTTTACTCTGTTATTTATTTTCTATTTTTACTACACCAGCATCAATAGCTACTAGCCATGACTACCATGTTCTACCTCCACTGCATGAGGCAGTATGCCTCTGAATACCAGTTTCTAGGAATCATAAGCAGGAATGGTGCTGCTGCATTTAGGTCCTGCCTGTGGGCTTCTTGGAGGCGTCTGGGTGGCGTCCATGAGAATAGGATGCTGAACTAGATGAACCACTGGCCTGATACAGCAGCCAGGCTCTTATGTTCTGCCTTCTGTGATGGAGGGAATACTCATCTGGAAATCTCAGGTGGGAAGAGTACTACTGTGCTTGTTGGCCACTGTGTTGGGATAGATGGGTCACTGAGCAGCTCCATTAGGGCTCTTCCTATGTTCAACTGGCACTCTGCCTTCTCCCTGCCCTTAAAATTTTATTTTTGTAATGAGAAGAAAGGTAACAGCAGCAAGGAGGCAGAAGTGAAAGAGTTAGGGAGGAGTAAGAGGATTCCCTCCTCCACATTACCTCCCCTCCCTATATCTGGATTCTAAGACGCTCTTCCCAACAAATGCACAATTGAGTGTTGAGCTTCTCTTTCCATGATTAGGAACAGAGGTAGCTGCCTTATACTGAGTCAATCAGGCCAGTGGTTCATCTAGCTCAGCGGTAGGCACCCAGATGCTGCCCAATCGCCTTCTCAATCCAGCCTGTGGATGGTCTGGGAATCAGTGTGTGTTTTACATGAGTAGAATGTGTCCTTTTATTTAAACTGCATCTCTGGGTTCTTTGTGGGGGCTGCCTGGTGTTTTTACATGAGTGGAATGTGTGCTTTTATTTAAAATGCATCTCTCCGTTATTTGCGGAGCATAGGAATTCATTCATTTCATTCCCCAAAAATATGTCTGGCCCACCACATGGTCTGAGGGATGGTGGACCGGCCCACAGCTGAAAAAGGTTGCTGACCCCTGATCTAGCTCAGTATTGTCTACAGAGATTGGATGCAGCTCTCCAGGGTTTCAAGCAGGAGACATTCCCAGCCCTACCTGGAGATGCCAGGGGTGGAACCTGGGACCTTTTACCTGTACGACAGGTGCAGGTGCTCTACCACTGAGCTATGCCCCTTCCCCAGTTGCTTTCTAACATTGGTTGTCTATCATACAAAAGTAAGAGAAAAGTCCATTTTCCCTTCTATTTTTGCCTGTGGCCCCACCTGCCATGGTCCTGTGGCCCCTAGAAAGCTACCCACAAAGGAAGTGATTCTCTCTTCAACACTGAACCCTGAAAAACTACTATTCTACATTGCAGGAGGAGCCTCTAGAAATAGAAACAGGCTTCCTTCTTCTGAGGACAACAAAGCTTGAGACTTGGTAGGCATAAAGGTAAAGGTTAAGGTACCCCTTCCCCTACGGGCCAGTCTTGACAGACTCTAGGGTTGTGCGCCCATCTCACTCAAGAGGCCGGGGGCCAGCACTGTCCGGAGACACTTCCGGGTCACATGGCCAGCGTGACATCGCTGCTCTGGCGAGCCAGAGCTGCACACGGAAACGCCATTTACCTTCCCGCTAGTAAGCGGTCCCTATTTATCTACTTGCACCCAGGAGTGCTTTCGAATTGCTAGGTTGGCAGGCGCTGGGACCGAACAACGGGAGCGCACCCCGCCGCGGGGATTCGAACCGCCGACCTTTCGATCGGCAAGCCCTAGGCACTGAGGCTTTTACCCACAGCGCCACCCGCGTCCCCAGCTTGGTAGGCATAGCTAGTGTGAAAATCCCTGTGTCCCCAATATGCCTCCAAAGTGAGGAATTTCTAGATTACAACTATGCTTCACCAGGCCTTTTAACCACATCTAGAATTCTTAGAACAGGGAGAAGCAACTAAGAAATGAAGGGATTTAAACAACCAAACGACAAACTGGAAAGGGGTCCACAGTAGTGCACCTCAACACGCATAAAACCTCCTCGCTCACAGCACACACAAAGAGAGGCATCAGTCCCTCAATTCGCTTGCCTTCTCCACGAGGAGCTGATAATCTGGCACACAGAGAGAGAGACATTAGAACCTTATTTAGAAACAAGAAACAAGCAGCTTGAGGTGATGCCTTGTAATCCCCAAGCTAAATCGCATTTGGCAACCCTTTTATGGATGGTTTACACTAAGCGGAAGGGACGTCACACCGGACCCCCGTATACACAAGTCACCCACCACTTTCACCCTCTGCATGGGCTGAGATCTGGACAGTTGCTCCAAGGGACACAGGAAGCTGCCTTATACCAATCCAGACCATTTGTATATGTAGCTCAGTATTGTCTACACAGACTGGCAGCAGCTCTCCAGGGTTTCTGGCAGCAGGCACTCCCAGACCTACTTAGAGATGCCAGGGATTGAAGCTGAGACAATTGTCCATGCAAAGCAGGTACTCTGCCCCTCAGCTACGGCCCTTCTCTAATATAGCCCTACCCCTTCCTCCTGAAATACTGTAAATATATATTGTCCTTGTAAGGATGATTTGAGTGGTAAGCAAACAGATGTTAGTCATCCATATAGAGTCTTCTGGAAAGACTCAGGCAGAGAGCGACTGGTCATCCATATGGATTCTTCTGGAACACTGCATAAAGAAAACTGCTCGTTGAATAAACATACACAAATTTATTGGTTGATAACATGGTAGATAGATAAGGATATGTATAACATTATAACATGCAGAGAATAATATGTGCTGAGAAATCAGAGAGAGGAGCTGAGGGAAGTCCCTGGTGGGGGGGAGGGAGGGATGGAAGGGGGGTGGGGGGAAAAGGGGGGAAATAATGTATGTGAATATACAGTTTGATACTTTGTTATGTTGAAATTGCTTAATAAAAATATTTTTAAAAAGAAAACTGCTTGCAAAAATGTGCAAGTTAGAAATTTGCACTAAAATGTTGACTCACTTTCATGAACGTATGCCATTAAAAAAAAATCACAAACTGTTGCAGAAATGAACAGTTGAACTTGAGAAACAGAGGGTGAACAAAATTGACAGACCAATCCCTACTGAGAAAAGTGCACAGCAAATGTGCAGGAGTAAATACGTTTTTCTAATCTCACTTTTTAAAAAGTGAAGGTCTTTTTCTTTCAACAAATAGCTTATGAGACAAAAGGAGGAAACACACACACACACACACACACTGCTGCACACCCCCCTTTCTGCAGAAAGCATAGGGGAAGTTTCCAGAGTAACAAGGCATTGCAAACCTTCTGCTTACATAATCTGGCTCAGCAAAAGAAAAACCAAGCCCTGTAGTTTGCACAGAATTATCTCCCCCACCCTATGATCTGCACCAAACCGCAGCCTATTGTCAGCTTCCCTTTTTCTAGGCATGGGCTGCACAGGCAACAGCAGCAGGAGGCAAGAGGAGATCACAACACTTCGAGATTATAGTGGGGCGGGGGACACACAATTTTTGAACGACTCCTTCATTTTTGTTTTTAAATCTCATGAATAGAACACACTTCCAGCTTCAGACCCCTACAGCTGGGCATGGTACAGTCCTTTCTACCACTCTTGGACTCTACCACCTCATTTGTGCTGTGTGTATATTTTTAACCTCTAATTAAGCAAGGCAAGGGCAATATTTAAAAAAACAAAACAAACAAACAACAACAACACCATACACACAGGTTTATTTCTGCTTCGGCAGCACCTGTTATGTTTCAAGATGTACAAAAGTGAGAGGACTACAGCTCTCCCAGTAATCTTCCTAGAGAGGGAAGAGGCCATAGCTGAGTGGTATAGCATCAGTTTCCTCTGCACATCGTTTCGAGTTCAGTTGCTGGCATCTAAAGTTGAAAGGCAGCAGGAGATGTGAAAGCCACGCCCAGTACCTTGGAGAGCTGCTGCCTTTGATCTACTTTAAGAAGGGCCCCACTAGAGCAGGCCAGTAGCCCATTTAGTCCAACATCCTGTTCTCAAAGTGGCCAACCATAATGCCCCAAAGGGAAATCCACAAGTAGGACCCAGCACAAGAGCTCTCCCCACTTGTTATTCTTAGCAACTGGTCTTAAGAGGCATACACCCCCCTGCTATAGTGGGTATTTAGGTACAGCATATTCATTCCTTCCGATAACAACAACATTTATACCCTGCCCATCTGGCTGGGTTTCTCCAGCCACTCTGGGCGGCTTCCAGCAAAATATAAAAACATAATAGAACATCAAACTTTTTAAAACTTATTAACAGAGGGCTGCCCTCAGATGTCTTCTAAAAGTTGTGTAGTCATTTATCTCCTTGACATCTGATGGGAGGGCATTCTGCAGGGAGTGCACCACTGCTGATGAGGCCCTCTGCCTGGTTCCCTTAGTTCACTTCTTGCAGTGAGGGAACTGCCAATTCCCACCCACCAAACCTCCTGGATCAATACCTCCAAGTAATGACAGCATTGGCTCCCCTTAGGCAGCACAGGGCAGACCATACAAAGTGAGATCAAGCTTCGAGATTCTTCAGCCAGATGACTTGTGCAAGAAGGTAAGCCACAGAAAGCTGCCTTTTTTTTTTTCAAAAGTGTCATCTTAAGGACATAGAAGGAGTCCTGCTGGATCAGGCCAAAGGCCCACCAAGTTCAGCATCCTGCTCTCACAGTTGCCAGCAAGGCACCCCAGCGGGAAGCGCCAAAAGCTGAATCAGTTTGCAATAGCAATTCCCTACTTGTGATTTCCCAGAACTGGTCTTCAGAGACATATACTGCCTGCAACAGTGCAGGAAGAACATATCCATCATATCTAATAGCCTGATCCTCCATTTGTCTAATGCTCTTTTGAAGCCCTCTGAATCAGTGGCCACTGCTATTCCTTGCAGGTATATATTTCATTGTTTAACCATGTGAAAATAGAGGTCAGAGCTCTATTTCAAGGGCTGCCCGGTACAAGTCTGCTTTAGAGATTGTAAAAAGAACACTGGAAGAACTATGAGCACTTGGCTACCAGGCTGAGCAGGCACAGAGGTCCTGCCTTTCCATTTAAATTATAGCCACCATTTCTGAACTTGCACATATACATAGCAGTTAAAGGTTCTCTCCCTCCCTCCCTTAAATTTAAAGTTTTCTGCAGTTGTTATTATTTATTTTGGTGGTGGATGTGTTATTTTGGAGGTGTGTGAAGTGGCTAACCTCCCCATCCTTCTGCAGCAAAGCACAATTTGGCCCTCTCAGCCGTTTCTTGTGCCATGCTCTTGATCCTCAGAACTGCATTGCAGCATTGCTCAGGACACACATTCACACTCTCTCCCTCTCCTTCTCTCTGCTTTCAGCTCAGGAAATCTAATAAGAAGGAAAGGAGGGAGAGGAGGTTTCAAGGGGACACACAGAGGGGACATTTCTCTGGAAACTGGGTGTGGGGGGGCGCTTCCTTTAAAACACATACAAGAATGCAACTTTCCAGTTTCTCTATACAGTACTGGAGGGTTCTTTGTTTTTTTTGGGGGGGGGATGCAAAAAGGTGTGTGGGTTGGAGAATAACATTGTCTCAAAAACATGGAAGAATAACAACATGAGTTTGCTAGGAAGGAGAGAAAGGAAAGAGAGGAGAGAGGTGAGCAACCAGATCAATAAAGGACAACACCCAGAAGGAAGGATAAAAATGGACACCGTCACCATGACATTGCTAAAATAGCATGCTGGAAAAAAATGTGTGCTTGACCTGATAGCGGGATTTGTTCCTCAGATAAAGGACACCCTTTGCTTTAGGCGATACTGGAATACATTTTAGTAGTATTTTTTAAAGGCACTATAGGCTCATCCACACTTCCTTTTGCACTGGGCTTTCCAAACATAGGCCCACGCTTTAATGCCCAGACCAGTGCCTAGAAACACGGCACAAAATGAAGTCTGGAAGAGCCCTATGTCTCTATTACCAATATGTAAAACAGAAGTAACAAGTGAGAGCTGCAACAAAATGTTGCAGTGTAGGGTACTCCTGTTCAGAGTGATAGTCAGAGAGCTATCTTTTCCAAGATACTCCATTCCTTATCTCTCTCCCCCCCCCCCTCATTTTCTGTTTCCCTACCCCAAACAGGCCCTCGACATCCAGTGGCCGCCAAGCACACTCAGTCCTTACTGCAGAGGGGCGGCGGAGGGTATTTTCCTAGTGGTTTTTTTGCATGTCTGCAAAGCTTGAGGTTCCACACAGTATGTGAATAACACCCACATTTTTCCTAGTAGCCCGTTTTTGGCTACAGTCCTATCGGCACCAACTAGCCCATTTTGCCAATAGAGCGATAGTACATATTCAGGGCAGCCAAAGAGACTATATTTTCCTCTGAAGATCATTGCACAAAAGCCTTAAATATTTTTGATCCATTTATTTACAGATGTATAGCTTGAACTGTATGATGGTAACATAGATGCAAGCATGCAGGCCAGCCTTCTCTCATGGCTGCTTTCCAGCACATCTAAACAAACAAACAAACAAACAAACAAACAGAACTGTAAGATCCTTCTAGAGCTGTACCAGGGTCATAGCTTCGTGGCTTTGCATGTAGAATGTTCCAGCATATTCTGTTGAAGCTGGAAGAGACTCCCTACCTGAAACCCAGAGAGGCCACTGTCAATCCGTGTAGACAATGCTAAGCTAGCAGGACCAATGGCCTAGTCAGTATAAGGCAGCTTCCTATGTTCCCCTGTCTTAAGGGAAGAGCCATAGCTCAGTGGCAGAGCATCTGCTATGCATGCAAAAGCTCCCAGGTCTCCAGACAGGGCTCAAAATGACCCTTGCCTGAAACACAGGAAAGTCATTGTCAATCAGTGCAGACAGTACTGAGCTAAATGCACCAATGGCCTGATTCAGTATACGCCAGCTTCCTCTATTCCTATGTTCCACTTCAGGCCAATTCATTTGCCGCATTGGGGGAAAAGCCAACAACAATAATCCTCTTTGCTGCTGGAAAACAAGCACTTCAGGCTGGAAGTGTTCTCCCTGAGGTGCTAGCTTTCTGAGGGGTGGGGAAATAGCATCCCCTGAGTAGTTGCCATGTAGAAGACAGCAAAGCCAACCCACCAAATGCCATGGGATTGTTAGCGGGCAATGCATTAGACACTTTGCAAGCTATTAATAAATAAGAATCAGACTATCATGCCCATGCCATCTTAGGAAGCTGGCAGTCTTCTTATTCCTAGAATCAACGAAAAGAAAGAAGAACTGTGCCAGGTTGGTGACCTCCTAAGAGAATCAACAAACCTGTAGCAGCTTCCGCTACTGCTGATTCACCTTGGTGCTGGTCCAAATCCCTCAGCATCAGGGCTGTCGACAACAAACTCTGCATAACACAAATGTCTATGGGCAACATTTTATTTTACTCTTTAAAAAAGCCACAATCTAGTTAGGGAGATTTGTAAGCAGATGCCCATAACTACCTTGACAGAGAGACAGTGCTGTATTAATGATTAGAGTGCCAGACTGAGTAGCTGAGAGACCAGGGGTGTCAAATCCCCCACTCAGCCACAAATCCCACTGGGTTACCTTGGGCCACAGTCACTACTACCTCTTAGACTAACTTCACTCACAGGTTTGCTTTGAGGACAAAATGTAGAGGGAGAAGAAGTGTGCATAGTACACTGAGCTCTTTGGAGAAAAGGCAGGATACAAATGCAATAATAAATACATAAAGCAACACAGATTCAGGGCAAGGCTAAAAATTAATGTATGTGGTGGGACAGGAAGCACAAGCAGCACCCTTCGGGAAGTTTTTATTACAGGTGAAGGGAGTTGCTTCCCTTGCCACAGCTCCATCAAAAATCACCTTCATGAAGTGGCTATGCAAATGTTCTCTGCATTTGGAATGGGTTCCCTCTGAGGGTGATGAACTCTCCTTCAGGGGAGGTTTCTGAGCAGAGATTGGGTCTGTCATGGATTCTTTAGCTGCGCTTCCTGCATTGCAGGAGGTTGAATGCCTTGAGGTCTCTTCCAACCTTAAAATTCTATGATTTTATAAGTCGTGTGTCTTTGTTTCTCACTTTTATCCTTTTGCATGGTTTTGTATGCATTGTGGTATTTTATGCATTGTGACTAGTTATTTTTATTGATCACAGTTTAGTAATTATTTATTGTAATTGTTAAGAGTGAATTTCTGTTTATTATTTGCTGATGTTTGGGAGTTAATTTTATTGTGTAGCCTTAAATTCTAATAGATTACTGAATATTATTTTATAGTATTTATACGCACTGTGCTCCCAAGGAAGAGATCAGCTGCTTTGAAATGTGTTAGGGTCAATACGGAAGAAGAAAAACCTCACCCATGCTGTTATTAACTTCTTGGTTGCCAGGAATTGATATCTGTACATGCCTTCAAATGACTGGGTAAACCAGCAATGTTTTAAAATTTCACCTGAAAGTCAAAATTGAGGGGTGTAGATGTACCTCACAAGGAAGGAGACTCCACAAACGGAGAACGACCACCGAGAACGTCCCACCACCAATCCATGCCAAATGGGCAGCAGCCAGAAAAGGCAACACCAACAGAGCCCTCTCTGCCAATCGTAGGCCTTGAAGTGGTTGATACATAGTGCCTTCTCACTTTCTATTTCCATAAATCACAAATATTATTGGACTCCAGTCCTCATCAACTGCAGCCAGAGTGGCCAATGAGCAGTGATGAGGAACAGTAACTCTTCTAGTTGGTTAATTGATTCAGGAGCTTCATTGCACATGACATGTGATGCTAATTTTTTCAGAGAGTTAAATGAAAACTCACCAGAGACAGTTAGGGTTGCAAATGGCCACAAAATTTCTGTGCAAGGAAAAGGAGCAGGAGAACCAACCAGAAGTGTGATGAAGGCAGAAGTACTGTTTGTAGTGAAGTGAGAAAGGTAGTTTACTTGCCAGAATTAACAGTTTGCTGAGTGTGTCAACCCTGACCAAGTGTGGTTTTAATGGAAATTTTAATCACAACAGATGTGTAATTACCAAAGGCAGAGTTTTACATGCACATGTTTTTGAAAATGATGGAGTCTTTGTGCTAGATACAGGTCAAGAAAGGGTGAATATGGTCAAGTAGAATTCAAGTGCAACCTGTGTTCATCTGTAGCACAAAAGGCTGGGACATAGAGACTTTGGTGAGAGGAATAGAGATTAAACCTTGTAAAGTTGACATGAATGGTGAAGTATGCGAAAGTTGTTTGCTGGGGAACAAGACCTTCTTTCCCCAAGCAAAGCTAGAGAAGTTCAACAGAGGCTTTGCAACTTATTCATACTGATATATGTGGTCCAATTCAACCAACGTCTCATGGGGAAAATAAGTGAATTTTAACGTTTATTGACGATTATTCCAGATACTGCACAACTTATCTTTTAAAGGAAAAATCAGAAACTGCAGAGAAATTGAAGATGTTTGTTGCAAATATTGAAAATCAATTTGGGAGGAAACCACGAGCAATACTTTCAGACAACGGCGGTGAGTACATGTCACACCACATCAAATCTTATCTAGAGGAAAATGGTATTAAACGTTTGCACACCACCCCATCTACCCCAGAACAAAATGGAATAGCGGAGAGAAAGAATTGCTCTCTGGTGGAGATGGTCAGATGTATGTTGATGAAGTCTAATTTGAGTATTGGGGTGAGGCAAGGATGACAGCAACATATTTGCAGAACAGACTGCCAAAAAAAGCTGCAATAAAACAGCATTTGAACTTGGGTTTGGAAGAGTACTGAACATCCGTCACATTAGAGTCTTTGTATCAAAAGTTTTTGCATATGTGCCAGCACAAAGATGTACCAATCTTAGTATCAGGACTGAATATTTGTCGGCTTTGAGAAGGGGCGCAAAGGTTACATAATTCTTAATCCAAAGACAGGAGAAGTGAAAGTGGGTAGTGTATTTTAGAGAAGGAGAGCAATCTTGTGCATGTGTTCCTAATCAGAACAATTTTAAGGAGAAACAGACTAATGCTGATTTGGTAACTGAAGAGGTTCCAGTAAAACTGATCACAGAAGTTGAAAGAACAGAGAAAACTAGTCCAAGTAAGATACCGTACTTTACCAGGGGAAACAGAGTCAGGACAAGAAGCTGCGTGTGATGATATGGATGAACAATTAAAACCTTTAATCAGACACTCATCATGAGTTAACGAAGGTGTGCCAGCAAGAGCAGTGCCTAATTGTGAACCTGACACATGGAAAGAAATCGACAAACTATCTGCAGAAGAAGCTGACAAGTGGATAGAAGCAGACAAGGAAGAAATTGAAGCATTGAATAAAAACAACACTTGCACACTTACTAAATTGCCAAAGGGTAAAAAGGCTATAGGGTGCAAATAGATGTTTAAGAAAAAGTTAGATAAGAATGGAAATGTACAAAGGTATAAAGCATGAGTAGGCAAACTAAGGCCCAGGGGCCGGATCCAGCCCAATTGCCTTCTAATTCCGGCCCACGGACGGTCCGGGAGTCAGCATGTTTTTACATTAATAGAATGTGTCCTTTTATTTAAAATGCACCTCTGAGTTATTTGTGGGGCCTGTCTGGTGTTTTTACATGAGTAGAATGTGTGCTTTTATTTAAAATGCATCTCTGGGTTATTTGTGGGGCATAGGAATTCGTTCATTTCCCCCCCCCCCAAAAAAAAAATAGTCTGGCCCCCCACAAGGTCTGAGGGACAGTGGATCGGCCCCCTGCTGAAAAAGTTGGCTGACCCCTGGTATAAAGCAAGGTAGATGATACAATTTTGTATAGTGAGAACAAACAAGATTGTACAGAAATTGTTGGATGTTTAAATTAAAATTGATTAATTCAAATTAGGCATTGTGAGAAGTGGCTTGTAAGAAAAATACTGGGGCCTAATTTGAATAGTAGAGTGCCTGGTATCTGGTGGGCGGGGCTTGTGTGCTTTGCTCCAGAATCAGCCCCTCTCTTCAGGGTGTGTTCCGTTGAGAGTGTCAGTTATGAGGAACCAACTGCCTCTTCTTGTTTCTTGCCTCAAACTTGCCTCATGTTTTATTCGGCTTCTCTCATCATGTTATTTTGTTGTAGTTTTATTTATTACTAAAGCTTAGTTTACATTTTCTTGACTTATTTTTCTCAAAGAAAAAGAAACTCTGCTGAGGAAAGGTGTGGTATGTCCTAAACTGTGTGACTGAGGGGATATTCCCAGTTTGCCAGGAGGATTGGTTTTGTTAATCACCCCTCCCCCACCTCCAAAACATTCAGCAGGCAGTTTCAAATTTTCAATGCCTGTTGAAAACTTTTCTATTCCATTAGGCTTAAACAGGCAATTAAGAATGTATTTCCATAATTAGTTAGCCAATTTCTCATCGTAATATTTTTATATTTATTGGGTGATTTTATGTATAAATGTAAACCTCTATGAATATCAGCATATAAATAATTTATTTTTTTAAAAAATTGGTTCTGTGTAAAACGAGGAAATATGCCTCTTCCAAAATGGTACCAGCCACCCATGTTTTCACCCACCCCCTGAGGACTTAGATTAAAACTAAGTAACCCAATTAATTGGGGTGGGTGCCTTTTTAAATTAGCCAAAATATTTTTAAACCGTTCATCTCCAATCCTAAATCAACAAAGAGATACAGCCCTAGGTTACAGCTGTCTGGCAAATAAGAAAACATCTCAGCCTTCGTGGAACATTCACTGTACAGATATTCACACAGGTAACAGTCAATGAACGTGCAATATATGTACACAATAGGTTCATTCGTATGCTACACTGACCACAGGTACAAGTACACATGAAACAGCATTTGTGTGAAAGAGTGAACACTTGATGTGTGTACATTCAACTGTGGTATACACAGAACTGTACTCTCTTGAATGATACCAGTGAATGATTGTTCAAGTGTACAGCTGTATCCTTGCTGAACACCCCTAACAGTTGGGCAGTACACTGGTAAAATTATTTACATCCCATTTTCAACAAGGTTACAGCCTGTGTACACAACAGCTGAGGAGTACAAATGAACAGCTAAATACAAATGTACACACTTTCACACAAACACTTGTACATGTGGAGAGACAGCATGTACCTGTGTTCAGTGCAACAGGCAAGCAAAACTTGTTTGTTTGTGTTTTAAATAGATTTTATTTATCATTTTCAGTTTTGTAAATCAACATACATCAAACAATCCATACATTAAAGATTGACTTCCTTCTCTCACCCCCCATGGTTCATTAAATTTCTCCTTCATTGCTGCAAACTCTAATTAGTCCCTATTTTAACTCAACCAATTTTCCCTTTGTTTGTATTTTCACTGCTAGATTTAGTCTATTCCTGTTAATGTTTTTAGATGTTTACAATAATCTTCCAAATATTCAACAAACATTTTCCAAACATTCTTAAATATTATCCTTTCCTGTTTTCTTAATTTGCCAGTTAAACTAACCAATTCAGCATACTCTTTGATTTAGCCTGCCCTTCCTCCTTAGTTGGCATTGTACCTTCCTTCAATTTCTAAGCATATACTATTCGGGCTATCGTTGTTGCATACATAAAGAGATTTTCCTTTATGTCAAACCTAATATTCGTAAGAGAAAGGCTTCTGGTTTTTTAATAATAAAAGCCCTTTCCAACATTGTTTTCATTTCGTTATAAATCATCTCCCAGTAGCCTTTCACAGCTTTACATGTCCACCACATGTGGAAGAAGGTACCTTCTTTTTCCAACAGGTATATAATTCTGATTTATACATCTTTGCTAACTTACTTGGTGTCAGATACCACCTATATATCATTTTCATATATTTCTCTTTTAACATATAACATGCAGTAAATGTCAGGTCAAGCAAAACTTTAATGTCCCCTTTTGCAAGGGAGGTGTCAGGAGATCTAAAAATTCACAGTTCCCTGAAAAAATGACAGTCTGCAGGATTTTGTGGAGGAAGACACAACTGATTAAAGTTGTATGATACTGACTTAAATGTACAGTGTAGATGAGGCCCAGGATGCTAAGGGTCTGGAAACCATGTCCTTTCAGGAACAGAGCATGATACTGTTAGCCTGGTGAAGAGAAAATTGTTTATTCATATTTATTCACTGCATTTATATCCCACCCTTTCCCCAAAAAGCTCAAGGCGCCCTACACAGTTCTCTCCCTCCTCATTTAATACCCACAACCCTGGGAGGGATGTTGGGCTGGGAGTGAGTAATTGGCCCAAGTTCACCCAGCGAGCTTCATGGATTAGTTGGAATTTGAACCCTGGTCTCCCAGGTCCTAGCAGGACACTTTAACTACTATACCATGCTGGGTCTCCAGATTCAGGGAAGGCATGGTATGATTAGAAGGGCTGTTGAAGAAAAGTTGGAGCTGGGTTGTCACTGTTGCTTCAGGGGGTCAGGGCTAGAACCAGTGGGTAAAAAACAAAGGAAGGCAGGATTTCAGTTCAACATTACAACAGGGGTGGGGAAATTTGGCCTTCCAGTCTCCCTATCTGGCCCCTGGGACTCTTCCCAGGCCACACTCTCACCTCAGTCATGCCCTCTTCCCCCAATCTATAGTTTCTTAGATTGGTAGTTGAGGGACAGCCATGAAAGCCAGTGTGGTATAGATTGGGACCAGGAGGACCAGGGTTCAAATCCCCACTCGGTCTTGAAGCTCAGTGGGTGACCTTGGGCCAGTTACTGCCACTCAGTCTAACCTACCTCACTGGGTTGTTGTGGATGCCACCTTGAACTCCTTAGATTTTTTCCACCAAGGTAAAACCCAATAAATAAATAAATGTGCTTTTAATGCATTGTGTGGATGTGACTGACTTTGGTGTAGCAAGTACCTTTTCAAAGAAGGTACACTGGGGCAAGGAACCTTTTTCAGTCTCAGGGCCGTATTCACTTCAATACAACTTTCCAGGGGCCACATTCCTAGTGCTGGGTCGGAGCCAAAGGCAGACGTGGGCAGAGCAGAAAATGCAAGTAACACCTTTGTACGGTGGGCAGATTGCTACCAATAGCCACACATCATTCTCTATCCTCCACCCTGGCAAGTGAGAGGCATCACCACAAGGCACATCCCAGCCAGGAAAATAAAACACTCAAGGATGTGCAGCAAGGACAGGACAGGGAGCCTCCTGAGGGTCAGAAAGTTGGCTGCATTCAGAGGTTCCTACACAATCACAAGCCAATTCAGATGGAAACAAGGAATGAGCACACAGAGGAAACTGAAAGGCAGGAAATAACTCCATCCCCAAGGATGCAAAGTATCAGGAAGTCATGGCTAGAGGGGCTGTGAAGGCATGTTGCACGATATGGCCAATGTCTCGCCATGGAGGCCCCTCAGATAAACACAGGCAGAGGTCAAAGCATCCCTGCATAGCACTCATAAAGCCACAACAGTTCTGCCCACAAAACTGTGTTTCACAACAGGATACTGATAAGAGAGAGCAGTGTTTGAAACTGAGATATGAAAGCTAGGAGCTACATGGCACCTTAAACCTAGGTCATGGGTGCAACAACGGAATGTCTAGGTGCATGTTTTTATAAAAAAGAATACAAAGGTGAAAATAAATGAACTGCAGCCAAAATTTTATGTTCATTTTTCACATGGTCTAGTCTTGCCCACTCCCCTAATATTCTCAAGAGGGTCTCTTCTCCAGTCTTCAGAGAGCAGCTGGAAGTGGGAAGGCAGAAAAATGTCCTCTCTTCCTTCCACTCTGCAGTTTTAATCTGAAATCTTAGGCACAGTACTGCGTCCAGAGCTCAGAAACTGCTCGTCTTAATGAAATTCCCTGTCGCAAAATGCGCCTAGAACAATGGGAGTTTCGAACACTGGGAGAGTGTGTGTGAAGGAGAACGTTCATTGTCATCAAGCTCGCCCTGCTGAAAGAAACCACCCCTCAAGTAGCATAGGGTAAGGAAAGCTGAGGCCCTCCAAGCTTTGCTGAATGATAACTTCAGCCACAGACAGCTGACCAATGGTCAAGTGAGGATGGGAGTTGCTCACAGCTCCCCCACCCACCAAACCTTAAAAGTACTGAGAGTCACCTAGGGAACTTCGACCCAGCGGTTATTTTCAGTCCGACAGTCACTTTCTGGTTGTATTCCAAGGGCCCACCTAGATACAAAACATGTTGTCATCTATTTAACTGTTTTCCCCCTCTTTTTAAATAGCAGCCACAGAGGGGTCCAATTCAGATTCAGTGCAGGGTATGTAGAGCAGAATCCATGAGAAAAGTAGCCTGTGAGTCCACACCCATGTAGTAAAGGAAGATGACCCTTTGTGAAATGAGCAAGGATTTATCCCACTCACTTGGGTAGGTTTGATCAGGTCTTATCAAATTGTATGAATTTCATGGGGTCATACCTAATGCTCATTGATTTAGCTAATAATATTTATATACCACTTGATTATAACAAAACCTCAAATATAAGTGATCTGCAAAAACAAGTACCCAAAACATTTTAAGAGGGGTTAAAAGGCATTAACATCTTATGTATCTGGAGAGACTTGCCTGTTTTCAGCAGGAGCCAGTACAGTGAAGGTGCCTGCCTAGTGTCATCAGGCAAGGAGTTCCAAAGTGTAAGAGCTAACATACTAGAATAACTATTTCTTACAAGTGAGGAATGAGTATTGTATGGCACCTGTAAAACCCATGGAAACTGATGGGCAGAACTAACTTAGGTTCAATGATTTCAATGGGTCCACTCTAAGGAAAGTCTAATTAAGAACAAATCACAAGTTCCATTTTAAAAAGGAAAGAAAATCAAAATTAGAACTCTCACTGAAATTAGGATTTGCCAAGACAGGAATACAAATGCAGGAGGAGGAATTGAGAGGGTTAAGCTTTGTGAATCATGCGGGAATTTTCTGAATGGGAATGGTGGAGATGGAAACGCAGTAAGGCAGCTTAGAGTGATGGACAATCATAATAATGTTTGACATTGCACATACACTAGACAAGGCACTGTAGCCAACCCTGGTATTGTAGGTATATCAGAAAACAACAGCACTGGTTTGTATCCAATGCTAGCCCTACTCAGAGGAGACCCACTGAAAATAATGGAGCTGACTCCCATAAATCCATTAATTTATCTGGGTCTATTCTGAGTAGAACTTAGTTGGATACAACCCATAACATGTATGGCAGGCCTATAGCTCTGCTTTTAGATCAGTGGTGGGGACCCTGTGCCCACCCACTCCCCACAAAATGTTGTTGGGACCCCAGCTCCTATTAGTCCTATTTAGTATGGTCAATGATAATGGAAACTATGGTCCAGAAACATCTGGAGGTCTATGGGTCCTTCACCCTTGCTTTAGATACAACAGAACCACCCAACAGTTTCTTAAGTATCTCTGCACCTCTGCTTCATAAAAACTCAAGCAACTCACAGTCACAAGACGTGGTCAATTGGGTTTAGAAGATATTCATTGACCTTGGCTTTATCAAAAGGATAAGAACATGATAACTTTAAAATGGTATCTATGTTCAGACACTGTAGGTATGCTACTGAATATTTGCTGGAGGGTAAACATTATGAGGACTGCTAGTGTGGCATAGCGGTTGTAGGGTTGGCTAGGAGCTGGCAGACAAGAGTTTGAATCCCTGCTCAGTGACACCCCTATAAAAGGCGAATGTTCTGAAGCAAGGCCTCTGGTGATCATCTCAATAGGCAGCCAGGTTCATATCAGTATAAATCAGATAGTCTGCAGTTAAGCATCTCACACACACGCTTTTGAGAGACCTAAACCATGGCTTGTAAGGAGAACCCCAGAACAGGGTCCTGAATTCTGCCCAATTTTCACAGCGTTAAGTATCACCACCAACAAATTCACATTAGCATCTTCATTGGTTGACGATTGTGATGATTAGTTGCTGCTGTAACAGAACTGTGTCAAGGTACGATATACCTAAGAGGGGGGAAATCCACAGTGCATGGGCTAGAGGTCACCAAAAGCAAACACTGAGATTGGCCAGCATTTCCCTCATTGCCTCAATCATTACGCTTTGATTTTATTTTTGTGTAGTTCCTACCTAGAAATGTTTCCAGCAAGTAGGGATACAACACAAACAAAGCTCTTCTCATTTTTTATTTTTTTATGCTGCCCCCTCTGAAAAAAATAAATAAATCTTGAAGCTCAAGAGAGGGAGGGGGATTCTGCCTTGCCTTGCAGGAAAGGGTGGTATTTGGGCTAAAGCAGGGGAAAAACACCCCCCCCCACGCCACCTTTTAGCAGCACCTGAGTCTCAATGCTTTCTTAGAATTGAGAACACGCAACAGTCAGGCAGAGATGCTGATCAGTGGTCTCTGGACAGGTGATTTAGTGCAACACAAAGCAGGCCATAAATCTAAGAGGATTATTTCGTTCCCCAGCCCCCACCTCGCCAAGTCATGCTACCACGCACCATCTCCAGCCTCATCTGACTGCAGTGCTGAACCAGTGTCATAACATGGAGGAAGATGCCTTCTTTCCTAAATACTAAAAAAACCCCAGCTGCTACCCCCCCAGCCACCTCCTTTTTGGGCTGTTTCCCAGCTATGATTCTGCTCCTTTCATTTTCTATGAGAAATCAAAAATAATAATTATTTAACATTATGTTGCTTTTCTTTTTTAAACGACTGGTATAATTTGAACGACGCTGCCTTTGAAAATACGGCTTAACTGTAATTGCTTCAGACAGACGGCGGATTTAAATGAGCCATAGCAACATACCTCCATTAAAAGTAACCACCACCTTATCATCTTCACTATTTATCTGCGTACCTACAAAGGACTGAAATTATTTACTTGCATTGTACAAATGGAAGAGGACTTTGGCAATATGTCACTTGACCTATATAATCGATACATTTTAGTACGTGGCTGGCACATTAAGAAAAAAATTAAAATGCGAAATTTTGCAGGATGAACAATAAAGCAAATCCCCCTTCCACACCATTCCCTGGATATACTTTACAATGCACAACTCAAAAGGACCAAAAATAGCATTTCAGTTCCGTGTGCAAAGGCCCCCCTCCCTTAAATCAGTGCGAGCACATATAAACCAAATTCTCATTTTCAGGATAAAGCCTCCCATGCAGGAAAAAGCTTTTATTATATGCTGTCATTCTAAGGACTTCTGAATTTCGTTGGATTCTTCACAAGTATTCCCCCCCCCCCCCATAATTATTGGTTTATTGAAGGGAGGATGACAGAGAGAAAAATACATGAGATATTGGTGGGAGGGATAACAACCGGGCTGTTTTGCACTGACACTGCAGGATCTGCGCTAGATCTTCCAGTGTGAATGGGGGAGGAGTCGGATAGAGAGAATAAAGGACTGGATTTTTTGGGGGGGGGCGCCCCAAATGAACCTGCAAGTACAAGAGGATTTCTCAGTTGACGCTTACACACACACACACACACACAGAGAGAGAGAGAGACATTCTCCATGTTCTGTATTGCAGGCCATAAAACATATAATTTCCAGTCACAGATAAATCCGTTAAGGACACGGGAGACACCAGTCTTACATTGATCTGCTAAGGATACATCTACTGGTAAAAAAGCCGCCCCCCCCCCTTAAAACGGGGCAAGGATGAGGGGGATAGTCAAGCCGGTACTGTTTTCCCCCCTCCCTCATCTTCCACTCTACATACTGCAGAATAACAGCGTCCCCCTCTGCCTTTCCCCTTCCAGTTACGAACGCTTCTCTTTTTTAGCCAGGAGGCTATTCATAATATGAATAGATACTAATTGTATAAAAAGGGTAGTGTTGGAAGGGATCTCTTGACCCGTAGAGTCCTCGACCGTCGAGGGCGCCCCCACCCAACACAAAAACGTAAGGTCTGCAGTGACGCTCCAAATCTCCCCCTTCCATCCCTCTTAATACTCTATTTCATTCACCACTGCCACCAACTCTTCAGATTTCTGCAGCTGCGTCCCTTATTTATTTTTACAATGGAGACTACGGAGCAGGAGGCGGGGGAATAGAAAGCCCCCGTCTCATTGACCATTAAATGAAAGGTGGGCGGGGGAGAGAGAGGAAGGAAGCAACAACAAAAAGAGTTTAATCTTACTTTCTCCCACCACAGCCTTAAGCCCAGCTGGTGCCATGACGTCCCTCTCTTGTTCTTCTTCTTGAAGGTATTTGTGTGGGGAGGAATCCCCACGTCTGGTTTCCCCTTTTCTCCTTTTCCTGCTGCTGCTCGGCTCAAAACCCCGCACAAAACTGCACTCCGGTTTGGCTTCTCAGCTGACTGCAAAAGGAAGGAGGGAGGGCAGTCTGGGCAAGGATGCGGGGGGGGGGGGCGGAGGAGGAGGAGGCAGGTCCAGGCAGGGCGTGGTCGGATTGTGATGCGAGCTGCTGATGCTGATGCAGAAAGAGGCTGGTGGTGCCGTGGATGGCGTCATACCCCCGCCGGGCCAATCAGCGCGCCGCCTGCTCAGCATCTCTCTCTCCCCCCACTCTCTCTACACACATACAGACATACGCACCCGCACGGCCTGCGGCTCTGCTCTTCGACCAACTCTGGTGAGGGGCGGAGCCAACATCTGCAAATAAAGGGATGGGGGTGGGTAAAAGAAAGGATCGCAGCCTCTCCTGCTGTATGAATGAACCTCGCTTACATGCGTTTACACATGTACTTGTTTGCAGAATGCAAACATTCGATGGCATCCCCGCTAACCCATGCCACCAAGTCCTTGTTTTGAATTTGCTTTCGTGCAGCTGGATTTGCAGTTTTTATGTTGCTTTTTTAAAAAAAAAACAACCAACAACAACACTTTTTTAATGATGTTGCACTGCTGCTTAGAGATTTAATTTTTTTCAAATACACTAAGCAGGTTATAAATAAATAATGAAAAATATAAGCAGCTTCCACTACCACTCCCCAGTCCCAATAAGAACAGACAGCTATTCACCAGGCCCACATGTCAAGAGACACAGGGATATCAACACTAAGATGAAACTCTGTTTCAGACCCGGATGCCAACTTTCATTGTCTAGAGAGCAACTCTTCAAGAACTGGTGCCTGTTTTCCCCCTCTTCTCTTTCCCCTTATGTGTCATGTATTTTCATTTTGTTTAGATGGTAAGCCTGCAGGCAAGGAAAGTCTTGTTAAATTGATTGTACGTAAACCACTCTGGAAGCCTTTCTAGGCTGAAGAGCAGAGGACGGACAATCTCAATGTTGATGATGATTATAATGTAGGCTTCCTCAACCTCGGCCCTCCAGATGTTTTGAGATGATGGGGTCAAGGATGATGGGAGTTGTAGTCCCAAAACACCTGGAGGGCCGAGTTTGCCTATGCCTACTCTAAACTGAATGGGAGCAGCTCACAAAGATTTTAGATGCCAGCGAACTTTCCTTTAAAAAAAAATTATTGAGAATTTCAACATAACAAATTATCAAAACATATCATCTTCATTATTTCCCCCCAATTTTTCCCTCCCCCTCCCCAAGAAAAGCCCTCCCTCTACCCACCCGGGAAGAATGGCAGATGAAATTGATGGACTACATGGAAATGGCGGAAATGACTGGCAGAATCCGAGACCAGGGAGAAGAGTCGATGGAAGAAGATTGGAAAAAAATTAAAGTATATTTACAGAAATATTGCAAAATTAATGAATGTTAGAAGTATATTGGAATGAAGTGATACGGTTTTAGCAGAAGGGCTATTAAGAATTATATGAATATTAAGTGTTAATGTGTTAAATTGGAAAATTGAAAGTTAAATTGTGTTAAGATAAATTACAGAACAAAAATTGAAGAAGAGGGAAAGGATTTGTTGAACTAGATAATTTGAACTAGAATACTAAAAAGGGAGGTGCGAGGAAGTCGAGGAAATAAACTAATGAAAGATTTGTATATAAAAAATTTGGATGTGTGTTTTTGCTCTTTTTTTCCCTTATGTTGTATTGTTGTATTTTTTTTTCTTTTATTGCCGATGTATTGTTTGTTGAATTCATGTATTGTCTTTTTTTTTCATTGTTTTTCTCTTTATAACTATAAAATATCTAATAAAAATTTTTATTAAAAAAAAAGAAAAGCCCTCCCCCTCGTTCCCACCCAAGACTTCCCTCAGCTCCTCTCTCTGATTTTTCAGCACATGTTATTCTCTGCATATTGTAAAATTGTAAATTATCTGTCTATTATGTTAACAATCAATAAATTTGTTTATGTTTATTCAAAACCTGCCAAGGAGTCCAATTCATTTTGGGGGTTTTTTAATTAGTTTGTAAAGAGTTCCCATTCTTCTTTAAAGTCACAGTTGTCCTTGTCTCGCATTTGCATGTCAGTTTCGCCAATTCTGCATAGTCCATCAATTTCTCTTGCCACTGTTCTTTATCGGGATTTCCTCATTCTTCCATCCTTGTGCTATTAAGACTCTTGCCACAATTGTAGCATACATAAATAAATTCTTTATTTTCCTTGGCAGGTCTTTTCCTACAATCCCTAACAAAAATGCTTCTGGGTTGTTTTTTTTTACAAATGTCAATTGAAACATTTTCTTCAACTTATTATATATCATTCCCCCCCCCCAAATTTAATTTCTCTGCATTCCCACCACATGTGGTAAAAAGTCCCTTCTTTTTCTTTACACTTCCAGCAACGTTTGACCCAGTTTTGTACATTCTTGCAATCTGTACTGGTGTTATATACCATCTATACATCATTTTCATATAATTTTCTTTCAAAAGAGAACAGTTTGTAAATTTTAGATCTATTCTCCACAATTTTTCCCAATCTTCAAATTGTATATTATGTCCTATATCTTGTGCCCATTTGATCTTGACTGATTTCACCTCCTCATCTTTTGTTTCCCATTCCAGCAGAATACTATATGCACCCTTCAGCAACTTCACTTTCCCTTCTATGACTTCCTTTTGGAATCTAGAAGTAGTATAACTAAATCCTTTCTTGTTGTCTTCTTTGTATATCTCATGTAATTGCCTGTAATGTAACCAACTCTGAAATGATCTTTTATTTCCTCATACTCCTTTAGCTTCCATTTTCCTTCTTGATCCTTTAGTAAGTCACTGTATGTAAGCCACTTTCCTTTTTTACCAAGTGGCTTGAGCAGCAAAGCTTCAAGTGGTGAAAGCCACCAAGGTGTCTTCTGTTCTATTAAATCTTTATATCTCTCCCAAACCCTCATTAATGATTTCCTAATTATATGATTATAAAATCCTTTATGTACTTTTCCTTTCCCATACCATAGATATGCATGCCATCCAAATCTATTATCATGACCTTCCAAATCCAATGCTTCTTGCTTTTCCAGTCCCTAATCCATACCAAACATGCAGCCTCATAATACAATTTAAGGTCTGGGAGGGCAAAACCACCTCTTTCTTTTGTATCTGTAAGTATCTTATGCTTTATCCTTGGCCTTTTGCCCCTCCAGATAACTTGGAGATTTCCTTCTGCCATCTTTTGAGGCAATCATCTTTCACCATTACTGGAACTGACTGAAAAAGAAATATCATTTTTGGCAAAACATTAATTTTTACTGCTGCTATTTTTCCTAATAGGGAGAGATTCATTCTGCTCCATATTTCTAGATTTCTTTTTATCTCAAGCCACACTTTTTCATAATTATCTTTGTAAATATTTTTATTTCTTGATGTTAACCACATCCCTAAATATTTGACCTTTTTATGGACTTCTGTTTCAATACTTTGCTCCAACTCTTTTTTCTCTTCTTCCTTCAAATTTTTAACTAATAATTTAGTTTTATTCCTATTTAATTTAAATCCTGCCACTTCCCCAAGTTTCTGAATCTTTTCTATAACTCTAGGGAAGGAAGAGAATTTTTTGGATCTTCCACTGTGATCACCAAATCATCAGCATATGCTTTCAGTTTAAACTCACTTTTCCCAGTTTTTATCCCAGTGATCTCTTTATCTGCTCTTATATTCCTGGCAAGTACTTCCAGAACTAGAATGCACGACAGCGGTGATAATGGGCAACCTTGTCTGGTTCCTTTTTGTATCTTACATTCATCCGTTATCACCTGATTTACAATTAATTTCGCTTTCTGTTCTGAATAAATTGCTTGTATTCCTTTTAAAAATTTAGATCCACATTTAATTTCCTCAAGTAACTTTATCATGAAATTCCAAGAGATGTTGTCAAAGACTTTTTCGGCATCTATAAACAACATTACTGCTTTCTTTTCATTTTTGACCTCCAGGTATTCTATTATATTCAAATTATTTCTTATATTCTCCTTCATTTGCCTACCTGGAAGGAATCCTGCCTGATCCTGATGTATATACTCATTTAATATTTGTTTTTCATTCTATTAGCTAAAATGCTTGCGCATAGTTTATAATCATTGTTTAACAATGAGATAGGCCTATAATTTCTAATTTGCAGCAAGTCTGAATCTTGTTTTGGAATTACTGTAATATACACCTCTTTCCATGTTTCTGGAATTTCACCTGTATTTAAGATCTTATTCATAACAACTTTCAGTGGGTTTACCAATTGTTCACTTTATTTTTTATAATACTTTGCCATTAATCTATCTGGGCCAGGAGACTTGCCATTTTTAGTCCACTTTATTGCCTCTAGCAGTTCTTGAACTGTTATTTGAGTATTTAAGATTGCCATTTGTTCCTCTTTTATTTTTGCTAAATTACTACTTTTAATATATTCTTCTATTTTTTTAAAAAATTCTCCTTTCCTTTCCTATACAGATCTGAGAAATATTTTACAAATGCTGCTCTTATTTCCTCCGTCTTATCTGTGATATTTCCATTTATATTAATTTTATTTATGGAGTTCCTCTGTTCACTTTTCTTCAGCTGCCACGCTAGCAATTTTCCTGATTTATTGGCATGCTCAAAATATTTTTGTTTCATCCTTTTTATTTTCCAGTTAATTTCCTCATTAACTATCATAGAATATTGAGTTTGTAATGTTCTAATTGCCTGTTTGATTGGCTCTTTATTTGCTTTCTTTGACAATTGTTTCTCCTTGTCCGCAATTTCCTCAAAAATCTCCTTTCCCCTTTTTTCTTTCAATTTCTATTTAAATGAATTTTGTTGTATAAACAATCCTCTCATTACTGCCTTGCTTGTGTCCCAGACCATCTGCAATTTTGTCTGTCCTTGAGTGTTTATTTCAAAATAATCACTCAAGGCCTTTTTGGATTTTTCCATAAATTTTTTATCATCTAATAAATCTTCATTCAATCTCCATCTAAATGAAATTTGGCTTTCTTTTTGTGTTTCCATTGTCAAGGAATTATGAGCTGAAAATGTCCTGGGATTAATCTCAATTTTTTAAACTCGAGGTTCCAACATTTTGAATATCCAGAAAGAGTCTATTCTTGAACTGCTATTATAAACATGGCAATAATAAGTAAACTCTTTATGAAGCAAATGTCTTGTTCTCAATATATCTATCAAGTTCAAATTTTGAGCCAGATCAAAGAAAGTCTTTGGTAACCTGCCTTCTTTCGTCTCTTTTTTCCTAGCTGATCTATCTTTTTCTAATGATGGAACTCCATTTAAGTCTCCCATTAAAAACTGCAAATTCAAGTAGTTCTGTTTCCAATTTTTTAAAGAAGACTGCTTTTTTCTCATTAGGTGCGTAAATTATGCCAGGGAACTTTCCTAGCTCTGCATGGAGTTGTCAGGGATTGAACCTGGGACCTTTTTTGGAGGGGCCACTAGGGGCGCATCGGAAGATGGCTGACAATAACATCTCTCCGACCCACAGGAGGTAATTAGGAGTAAATAGCCTCCCTACCCCCCCCCCCAGGATTGGGGGGGGCTGCCTTTGCCTGCTGTGCCCTATACCACCCCCGAATTTGTGGGGATGGGGGCACTAGGCAGAATGCCCTCCTGTGGATTTTGGTGCTCCTGGACGCTGTCTCTGATCCACGCCGCTAGCTGCAAGAACTTCAAAAGGAATAATTAGGAAGAAGCGAACGCACATATTTCAAGGAAGGAGAGGGAGTAAAGACTGCTAACTGAAGAGTTCTCT
>NC_139553.1:9112608-9276088 GCF_965153285.1 Podarcis tiliguerta
CTTTTCCAATCAGAGAACTTTGCTTTCCATGGAGACGCAGGTTGCAGCCACAGCAAAGGTGGCATTTTCCCATCTCCGCCATATTAAGCAGTTGGTCCCTTACCTTTTCGCCCTGATCTGTCCACAGTGATCCATGCGGTGGTCACCTCCAGGCTTGATTATTGTAACTTGCTCTACGCGGGGCTGCCCTTGAAGCTGACCCAGAAACTCCAATGGGTGCAGAATGCCGTGGTGAGGCTCCTTACAGGGTTCATCCAGTGCTTTACCAACTGCACTGGCTCCCAGTGGAGTACAGGGTCAGGTTTAAGGTGCAGGTTTTGACCTTTAAAGCCCTATGCAGCCTAGGACCCACGTACCTACGGGACCACCTCTCCTGGTATGCCCCATGGAGGACCTTAAGATCCACAAATGACAACATTTTGGAGGTCCCAAGTCGCAAGGTGGATAGATTGGTCTCAACTAGGGCCAGGGCCTTTTCAGTACTGGCCCCAACTTGGTGGAACACTCTGTCACAAAAGACTAGGGCCCTGCAGGACTTGACATTTTTCCACAGGGCCTGCAAGACAGAGCTGTTCCACCTGGCTTTGGTTTGGACTCAGTCTGACCCTTATGTTTCCCTCCCCTTATGGTTTTGATCTATGGGCTACTTTTAAAATGAGGCTGCATTTTAAATTGCATTTTAACCTGTATTTTAAAGTGGTTGGGGTTTTTTGTTTGTTTGTTTTTCCTGTTATCTTTTTACTGTAATTTTACTGGTGTTATCTAACCTGAGCCTGGCTCTGGCTGGGAAGGGCGGGGTATAAATAAAATTTATTATTATTGTTATTATTATTATTGATTCTTCCTCTTGTTTCTAACACAGCCAAAGAAACCTTTTATTATCATTATTAACGTATCTTGTAAGCCTGAACTCATTCTGAGCATTGGCCTGCCTGACCTTCTCTCTGAGACTGTTGGTTACTCATGTATACTCTTCTTTCGTGATTTCCCCTTTCTTACATTTCTTATTCATGGCCTTGTTAAATCTAAGCTCATCTGTAAGCTCCTTATGTAGCTACCCTGGTTTCTTTAGATGCCTCCCAATTTCTTTCTTGTTGGAATTGTCTGCATCTGTGTCTTCCATCTTTCACCTTTAAGAAACTCCCATTAATCTTTGGAGTATTTCTAACCATGTGATCTCACTTTTTGAAGACTTTTTGAAATCAGCCTTCTTAAGGTCTAGAATGCATGTCTGCAGTGCCAGATTAAACCCTGTGGAGGCCCGTAGACAGTCAAAATCTGGGGGGGGGGGGTCACAAATTATCTCCTAACGCGTTTTGTAATTTTTTTTCAAGATCAAATCAATATTATTTTGATCCGTTGTCGCAAGGGCCCTAAAAAGCCATAGCCCACTCTGCCTATTTGGCAATCCAGCACTGCATGTCCAACTGCACACATTTTCCTTCGCCACTGTATCAACTTAAGAGGACATGCTCACTTCCTCCCAAGATTCCAGTACTTCCACTTTGATCAGCTCCTCTCTACCTGTTGATGAGGACCAGGTACAAGATAGATTATCCCCTTGTTGCTTTTTCCACCTTCTGGGAAATGAAATTGTCAGTGAGACTATGGAGGAATTTGTTGGAACTTGCATTCTTGACAGAGTTTGAGTTCCAACAGATAATGGGGTAGTTGAAGTATCTCATGACTACTATATCTCTCCTTTTTTAAATGTTTGGGAATCTGCTGTAGAAAGGCATCTTCCTAGTCTTCAACCTGGCTTGGAAACCTACAGCAGATACCCACAGTAAGGTTATTGTTGTTTCCCTCTGCCTTCCATGCTCAGGGTCATGGATCTCTTCCCAAATCTATAAATCCTTTACATATAATGCTATTCCTCCTCATTTCCTGTTTGGTCTCTTAGTTTTGAACAATGTATACCCCTCAGTTTTTGCATTCTGGTTATGAGTCTCATCCCACAAGATGAGGAGTGGCAGAAGTGGTTCTGTAAACTGTGCCTTCCACAGACATATTGGTGTATTCTGAGGTCTGCAACTGCTGTCCTTGCTCCTCTGGTGCAGAATCAGTGTCCAAGGTGAGGGCATGGAATCAGCCTTGCAGCTCCAGTAATACATGGATCCTGGCAGTCTCGCATCCGTGTGTTGTGTTCCTCCAGGGGTTCGTCTCCTGCATGGGGAGATCTTCCACCTCCCTAGGGGGACTTCATCTGCATCACTGCTCCAGGACAGTCCACTCTGCTCTATCAAGGAATTCCTCCTCTTGGCCAGTAGCTCAGAGTGTGGCTAAGTGAGCTCAGGTTGCTGTGCCTTCTCGTTCAGCAAGGCAAACGAGGGTAGTTTTGCACCTTCTTGGGCAAGAAGACAAACATGGCACAGGTGTTGCTGGTCACTGCAGCAGCTCCCTCACCACCCACGTCTCTTGGTCCTGGGTACCCCGTGAGGCAGCACTTGGGACCTTCCCCTCAAACCACCCTCACAAATGCCCCTGTTTACAAGTCCTGATTATGAGCTACCAGAGGCTGCAATCAATCTTATGTAATCATAATATCATACAATCATGATATAATACCACACAATTGTAATATAAAATCATAATATCACATAACTGTGACATCATAATATAATACAATCATAATATATCATACTATCATACAGGATAAAAACAAGTGTGGGGTATTGTTGTTTTGTTTATTATGCTATGTATTTTCTGTTTTTATAGTATAAACTGCTCTGTGATCCTCTGAAGAAGGGCAATAAGAAATACTGGGTTATATTTGGTATTTTTTCCACTCAGACTAGACCCATTTATTAATGGCCATGGCTAAGCTCATAAACTTGAGTAGGTCTACTCCATGTAAGAACAGCAAACAAAGAAGACCTAAAGTGCTAATCCAAAATTACCGTATTTTTCGCTCTATAAGACGCACCAGACCACAAGACACACCTAGTTTTTGGAGGAGGAAAACAAGAAAAAAAATATTCTGAATCCCAGAAGCCAGAACAGCAAGAGAGATCGCTGTGCAGTGAAAGCAGTGATCCCTCTTGCTGTTCTGGCTTTTGGGATAGCTGCGCAGCCTGCATTCGCTCCATAAGACGCACACACATTTCCCCTTACTTTTTAGGAGGGAAAAAGTGAGTCTTATAGAGCAAAAAATACGGTATACGACAAAAGAGCAATGCCTACCCATCTCACTTAAGGATGAACAACTCAAAGTTTAGAGTCCTACAGAGAGTCTTCCAGAGCCTTAAAGACTAACAGATTTATTATGGCATAAGCTTTCCTGTAGTCCACAAAAGCTGATGTCATAACATATTTGTCAGTCTTTATGGTGCCACTTCTTTTGCTACAAGACACAAACACGGTTAGCCCCCCCCCCCCCGCAAAAACAAAAGTCTCATTGGAGGTGTTCTTTGCAGCAAAGCAATGCAGCCTAGAATAAATCTCATTAGCATCCCTCACAACCTATTCCCAGAACAGGCTACCCGGGCCCCTAAAAAGACCATCCCAAAAGGCTTAGGTGTGCCATGCGAAAGAAAAGACTTCCTCTTCTCAACAGAGGTTAATACG
The DNA here is from genome assembly GCF_965153285.1 of Podarcis tiliguerta. Classification (NCBI taxonomy): domain Eukaryota; kingdom Metazoa; phylum Chordata; class Lepidosauria; order Squamata; family Lacertidae; genus Podarcis; species Podarcis tiliguerta. The sequence goes on from NC_139553.1 coordinate 9,116,176, forward strand.
ACTGGCTCATGCCTCGCTGCTTTTAAAGAGCCTGTGGTTAGGATACAGAACAAGGCCCATTAGCCGAGTGAAAAGGCTGTCATGTTAAATAAGGGAGAAAGCTGCTATGCCCTGCCTCCATGTCAGAACCAACAAGCAGCACATCCTGGGTAAATGAGAAGCCTTCTGCATGGATTACTTACAATGAGGACCATGTGCTCCAATCTTTTCTCTGGTCTAGAGGGGATGGGCAGCATGCGCAAGCAAGCAGGATGCCACTGGGAGTAGGGATGGGGGAGAAATTTCCATACTGTTTGCATTTTAAAGAGGAAGGAATCAATTCCCACATTGTGAACCAATACACAAAGCAAAGTATAGCTACCCTTTGAAATCTACAGTTTTGTGGTTTGGGTTGTGCATATAGCAAAGAACATGGGCCAAAATTAAGAGGAAGCATGCATAGCATTTTAGGGGAAACTATTTTGCAAAAAAAATAAAATAAATGTGTATATTAGTCCAAACCACAGATGAAAATTAGGAAGAAATTGACTCTAAAAGGCTTGTAAGTTTTCATTAAGATCCCCACCGGCCCTGCCGCCTCTGCCCCCACCCCCACCCAACAAGTTCAAGACCTACAGAAGTGTGAGGAACTGGATTTCAAGATTGGGAGTGGGGATGAGAAAACAATTTGGGCAGATTAATCCATTCTCTTCCTGGGAGATGATTCTAGCAAGAGTTACTGCAGGACAAGGGTGAATGGAACCATCAATCAACAGGGCAGCATCAGAACTGGACCAAAGACATTTTGCTGACAGAAGAGGAAAACCCAAATTGAAAATTACTCCCCCTCCATGAATTTGAATACCATACAAAAATGCATCCATACTGCAGAAAATTGCGTGTAAAACATGGATATTAGTCAAAACTGCACACAACAGTGTGCTCATTAGGAGAAACTTGAACTAAAATGCTGACAAATAAGGACTTTTCAAAATTGCTGTGAGAATGTGGAGAAGTGAACTTAAGGTTTGGAAGGAAAGGAACAGAGAAACAGACAAAAAACGACAGCTCCTTCTATCCCTAATGGCACCATATACCAGATGCAGAATTCTTAAGCACACCTGGAAATATGCTATGCTTGTATCATTGGTTCAAGAAGCAGATTTGGTCTTACATCAAACCAAAAGGCATAAGAAAAATGTAATTTCCTCACAAAACTCCCATCTTTAAACCTTTATCAATAAAGGTTTTGCAGAAGTTGCTACTGAACAACTGTTTTGGTCTCACCCAGTAGTGTAGCTAGCCAGGAGAGGTCCGCACCAAGCCAGTAGGGGAGGCAGGTCATAGGGTGCCATGGGGGGGTCTGTACTGTGACACATTGAGGGTTTGGATTCTGTGCATTGGGGATTTGGATTCTGGGTGGCAGGGGAGCTTGAGGGATCACAGTAGTTGTTTAGTGTGTGGGGTGCTGCAGGCGGTTGCTACGCCGCTGGTCTCACCTGGGTACAAATTGGCACTTTCAAATCCCGGATATACTCACTAATGACCTGACTAAGCTATTCAATCAAGATATAATGACACAGGCTTCTTGAGATATTATTTCCTCCAAGCTTAAGGTGGAAGAGAAAATAGCACACATAATATGACAAAAGGGGGGAATTTAAAGCTCCTTATTTGTGGAAAACTAGTCTCAGAGCAGCTGGCCATTATTAAAATAAGAAAAAATATCAACAGGTATCTAACCATAATACACAGTGCACATAGCTGAAACACTCAGCATTTAAACAATTCAGCAGTCACTGAATTGTTTAAACATTGAGCATCTAAGGCAGGCATGGCCAAACTTGGCCTTCCAGCTGTTTTGGGACTACAATTCCCATCATTCCTAACCACTGGTCCTGTTAGCTGGGGATGATGGGAGTTGTAGTCGCAAAACAGCTGGAGGGCCAAGTTTGGCCATGCCTGATCTAAGGCCATAACACTGTATTTGCTTACTCAAGTGTAAACACCATTAACCTCAGCAGGTTGTACCCAACTAAGGTCAATTCAGAGTTTACCCTTTGAAGTTAATGGGTAGTACCCAATGTTAGTTCAGTGAAATTAAAGGGAATAAATAGCTTAGACCCATCGATTTCAGTGTCTCCCTTCTCAGAGTAGAATTTAGCTGAATACAATCCAAGGCACCTAACTTAGTCTTGTGCATCAATTTCTACAGCTCTACTCCAAGTAGGACTAGCATTGCCTACAGTGGGGCTTACTTTTTAATAAACACGGAAGAGTGAACTGTAAGCTGTGTATATTATGGTTAGATAATGTTGTGTTTATTTCTAAGTATTAAATTGATGGTTGGCTATTGGATTTGTTTTTTACAGCAAGTTTATTTTAAGAACATAAGAAGAGTGTGCTGGATCAGGCCAATGGCCCATCTAGTCCAGAATCCTGTTTTCACAATGGCCAAACAGATGGTGCCTGTACGAAACTGACAAGAAGGACCAGGAATAAGCACACTCTCCCCGCCTGCGGTTTCCAGCAACTGATAGTCAGAGGCATATTGCCTCTGTGAAGCCAGAGTATAGCCATCATGACAGGAAGCCCCTGATAACCTTCCCCCTCATGAATTTGTCTCGTGCTCTTGTAAAGGGACGCGGGTGGCGCTGTGATCTAAACCACAGAGCCTAGGGCTTGCTGATCAGAAGGTTGGCAGTTCGAATCCCTGCAACAGGGTGAGCTCCCATTGTTCGGTCCCAGCTCCTGCCAACCTAGCAGTTCGAAAGCACGTCAAAGTGCAGGTAGATAAATAGGTACTGCTCCGGCGGGAAGGTAAACAGCGTTTCCATGCGCTGCTCTGGTTCACCAAAAGCGGCTTAGTCATGCTGGCCACATGACCCGGAAGCTGTCTGTGGACAAACGTCAGCTCCCTTGGCCAGTAAAGTGAGATGAGCGCCGCAACCCCAGAGTCATCCGCGACTGGACTTAACCTTGTAAAGTTGTCCAAATTGGTGGCCACCACTGCCTTCTTTTGCGAAAGAGTTTTACTGAAATGCATTGGCAACCATCTCCATCTCCAAAGCTCTCTAGCCTCCGTTTGTGATTCTCTTTATATGCTAATTGAAGTCATTTCCTACTCACTTTCTGTGCCAAATAGTGGATCAACTGGATTTAAGAAGGGCTGGAACCTTCAGGGCTCTCCCAGATGACTTACTTGTTGAGCATTCATCCTGATCTGTTGCACAAAGCTCACACGCAGGTTAGATTATATCTGGCCTTTATTGAACACTCATTCTGATTTGTTAACAGGGTCATTATGTGACAACAAGCATTCATCCCTATTTGCTCAGGCAGTGTTTAAAATGCCTTCATCCCAAGATTTTCATTGCAGATCCTTTTTTCTTAGCGTTTCCCCCCTTTTTTGTGCTAGTGCAGGCAGAGTGCTTCATTTAATGGTGCAAATTATGAGCTTCGATGATGCTCTTGAATCCATCTCACAAAATAATGACATGTTGGATACAATTACTTTTGTTCCTTTTGTTATAAGTTTTCATCTGCTCTTTGTTTTGTTGCTTGTTATGTGCATTTGTTCCAAATGTATCATATTTATATGCTTGAATTATTTTCACACTTTCATATACTGCCCTGGAACCTTCTGATGAAAGGTGATTGAGATACGTATTTAATTATCATCATAATCATGATTTTATATTCTAATTACTTCAGACAGGCAAATAAGATGGCAAATCAAGGCTTCCAGTATGGTTTTTCTCATCCAAAATATTGTAAAATTGACAATATTCTGTATCCAATACATATGCAACAGTTCTTCCAGGATTTCTCTGATGCGTAATCCAGCCATGTTGCTCCATTAATCTGACCTACTGATTTGTGACATATTTGGGATTTCTTTCATGAATGTTATTCACAAGCCACTCTAATTATACTGTGAAACATCCTGAGATATTCAGATGATGGGCATTATACAAATTTTATAAATAACAATACTAATAATAATTTTAATGTTGATTTCACATTAACCACCATGATATTTTTTCCCCTTATTGTTGGCAGGGTAGGATTTTTTTACAAATAACAAAAAAATCTTGTAAAGGAGGGATTATATAGTTATCAGTTTACTAATAAAAACTAATAATTGTTTTAATAACAACATGCTTCTTTCTAATGATTATTAATCATAAGAAATTTTTCACCATAATTCAGGGAACTAAGTTAAGGCAGCCATAGCAATATGTCTCAAACCAAAAATTACCAATCTAGCGGTCATATTTTAAGACGCTTGTAGATTTCTATATTTCTTGCCTCTATATTTTGTATGATTGTGTATTTTAAATGCTAGGTATTTTATTTCAATTTTTTTCCTTTTTTCCTTTTTTTTTATTGCACTGTGATTTTAAATTGTTAGTAACTTCCCTAAGTGGCAGCAGATGGGTTAGAAAGACATTTTTATATAAAATTAATAAATTCATAAAGAAGACAGATGACTGGCTAAACATACATCCTCAATTAATTTGGCAACACTTCAAAAATTGTATAGAGTTGCATCCAGCTATGTTTTACCGAGAGTAGACCCAATGAAATTAATTCACCTAAGTTAGTCGTGTCCAATATTTTAATGGCTCTACTTTGAGTAAGATTAACTTTGAATACAACCCATACACACACACATATACACCTGTACTTGGAAAAGGCATATTTTCTTAACTCTCAATATAAGGAAGAATGCCTTTTCTAAGATCACAGGGTGGAGATGCTTCTTCTAAGATGTTACCTGCTACAACATATCTTAATGCCCACCATCTAAAAGTATGATATTCCACTTCAAAACATTGTTCTAATGATATGCACATTTATACAAATATAATCAACTAACTGATGGTAACTCATATACTCAGTTAAGGGTTTTGGATTTTTTTTAAAAAAGCCCTAGATTTCACCTTTAATGCATTCTTCCAAGAGATAAACTTATGGAACCACATGGTTTTAAATTTCATGCTAGGCAAGTGAATCAGTTTACTTTTAAAGAAGTGCTCCATGTGCAGACCTCCAGATCAGTATCTATATGTGAAGGAGCCCTTGTATGGGCCACAGAACACAGCAATGTAGGAAATTACCTCATTTTGAATTAGACGATTGGTCCATCTAGCTCAGTATTGTCTATACTGGTTGACAGTAACTCCCCAGAGTTCCAGGCAGGGCTTATTTCCCAGTCCTACCTGGAGATGCCAGAGATTGATACTGGGGCCTTCTGCATTCAGAGCAAATGCTCTATCCATGAGCTAAGCCCCTTTCTCAATTGAAACACATTGGGAATTCTGGCCACCTGGTATACCCTGGTCTACCCATTGTGACCAATGGGCTGTAGACCAGGGCTCCAATAGGGCCTTGCGTAACTGTCCATCCAGGTGTAACTGGTCCACAGACCTGGTCTATCCATGGGGGGAAAGATAAGGTAAAGTGCAAATAGATAAATAGGTACCACTGTGGCAGGAAGGTAAACGGCGTTTCCATGCACTCTGGCACTCGCCACAGTCCTCCGAGTGCCAGAAGCAGTTTAGTCCTGCTGGCCACATGACCCGGAAAGCTGTCTGTGGACAAACACCGGCTCTCTCGGCCTGAAGCAAATTGAGTACCGCAACCCCATAGTTGCCTTTGACAGCACTTAACCATCCAGAGGTCCTTTAACTTTAACCCATGGGAAGAGTGGGCCCTCACCCATGGCAGTCTGGATACACTCTCACATTAGGAGTGCTTCCACCCATTTACAACAGTGGATGAAATCCAGGAACTGTTATCTTAACTGACTTGTGGAATATGGAACGAACCATCTAAAAACAGGCAAAAGGAATTGCCTAAAACCCCCAGCTTTTTACTTCGTTCCCCAATGTTCTTTTTTTATGTTTAACATGTTTCAAAGGAGGGAGGCTTCAAGGTTTCATCTCCCTGTGCTAGGAGCAGCCATACCCACTCAGGTTGAGCTTCGGAAACATTCTAAAGCAGCCTTAAAAAAAACAAGGAAAATGTCTACCCCTGGCTGCCTGCTTCTCTCCTCCACCCCCTCCCTGCCAGCTGATAAAGAATGAAGAGATTATCCCAAAAATCATTCTGCTTTGCATTTGAAATATTATAATTGCCTCATTACCATAAAGCCTGCTGGTAAGTTATTTTCTTTGTGAGTGGGCTGCTCCCAGTGTTGTTTTCTCTTAAAGGGAATATGGTAAATCCATCAAATTTCATCTTCAGAAGAAGACCCCCCCTCCCCCCTTCTCTCCTTTCACATGAGCAGTTCAAAACTATCAAATGCCTCTATGTGACCCTGTTTGAGAAAACAGAATTGGTACTTCCTTCAACCACAGACCCACCCCTCCCTGGACCATGGGCAGAGGAAGGGGGTGCGGTGGGTGCAGGCCACCCTGGGTGTCACCACTGAGGGGGGTGACAAAATGCCAGGTGGCATTCGCTGCAGGACCTGCAGCGCACCTGAGCCACGCATCTCTCCTGGGAGAGACGCAGTGGCTTGGGCATACACAGGCTCCCTGCTGACCAAACGGTCCACCCGCTGCCTTCTCCCCCAGCTGTAGGGCGACTGAGTGGGAGGAGGCAGGCAGACTCCAGAGGCACCATGGTGCACCTCGCCCCTATGGACGACTCGCCCTGCCACTGGGTGCACCACCCCAGGCGCCTGAGCGGCTTCTTCTGCCACTGCCCTGGACCACACCACTTGCATCAGCCAGCCAACAACCTTGGTATAGGGATGAGGAAGAATGACATTCCGTTCACATCTGAGAGTGAACCAATTAAACTCGCATTTTCCAAAACAGTCCAGGAACCAAAACACTGACATCCTTTGAAAGTCAGACGTCTCTGAACTTCACAATGCAGCTCCCCAACCAACGTTTACCCAAAAACTGACTCCTCCTGCATTCCATCTTAGGACTCTTTCTCCCCAGATGCTTATTGTGATAGCTTCATCACCAGTTAGTTGCTCATTCCCCCACTGTACTTTGCTTACTCTCTGTAGACTAATAAAGAGTTAGAACATAAGAAGAGCTCTGCTGGATCAGTCAAAAGGGCCATCTAGTCCAGTATCCCCAGATGTCCCACTGGGAAATGAGCAAACAGGTCAACAGTGCTCTCCCAACTGCAGTTCACAGCAACTAGTATTCAGAAGCGTATGTGTCCAGCAGTGGATGTAGAGATAGAACATAGCCTTATCCTCCATTAACACAAGGCTATCCATTGGATAAGGCTTTCAACATTGTCCTGGTTAAGAAATAAGAAGAGCCCTGTTGGATCAGACCAAAGGGGCCCATCTAGTCCAGCATCCTGTTGTCACAGGGGCCAACCAGATTTCTCTGGGAAACCCATAAGCAGGACCTGAGCACAACACCATGCTCCCCACTTGTGATTCACAGCAATTGGCTTTCAGAGGCATGCTGCATCCAATGGTGATGGCAGAACATAGCCATCTGATAACAGTATCCCCTGTGAATCACAACACCATCTCATCAGGAGGTCCTCTCTGCACACTGGTGCCAATTCCCTGGGGCCATGGGTGCCCAAACACCCACAAAATTTCCCATGAAGGGGCAAGGCACCCACAAATTTTGGTGCCAGGGACTTGTACACTGCATGGCACCCAAGACCCTGGACACCCACCCAAGACCCTGGACACCCCAAGTTGGCACTCCTGATTCTGCATGATGCTGGACTTTGAGTGTAGTAGGCACCGATCCTTTGGAACTGCCTCCCATTACACATCAGGCATGGTGCCTTTTGAAGACCTTCATTTTTTCCCAATGAGCCATTTAAGTGGAGATTTTTATCTTAGTCTGCATGTATACAGGACTGGGGAAATTATTGTTTTTTATTGCTTTAAATCCTTTTTATATATGGGATTGTTCTTGCTATGTAGATTCATAATAATAATAATAATAATAATAATAATAATAATTCTTATGGCTGAAGCCTTTACTGACAGATGCCAACAACAGACACAGATTTTTACAGGAAGTGCTTCATAAGTGGAATCAGATAAATACAATTAAGTAAGAGGGTAAGAATGACAACATTGCCCTCCCCCACCAAATAAATGGTACTCACCAGCCTCTCTGACATGGGCGTCTTGTCGTCAACTGGTAAGTGTTGCTCCAAGGCCAAGACGATGCAATTAGCAATGATTGTAGCCAAGATCATATATTCAAAAGGAGTGGAAGCAAGAGTTAAAGAAAAAAACTGAACAGAAGTATGCAAGAGAAAATCAGCAATAAACTAGACTCATGTGTATGTGTTTCCAATGCTTTCAAATGCCGTTTTCATAGAGTTGTAGAATTGGGAGGGACCCCAAGGTCATATAGTCCAACCCCAAGCAAATGCAGGAATCTCAACTAAAGAATGACAGGTGGCCATCCAACCTCTGCTTAAAAACCCCCAAGGAAGGAAAGTCCACCACCTCCCAAGGGAGTCCATTCTGCTGACAAACAGCTTTAAAAGTGTGTTTTTCGCTCTATAAGACGCACCAGACCACAAGACGCACCTAGTTTTTGGAGGAGGAAAACAAGAAAACAAATATTCTGAATCTCAGAAGCCAGAACAGCAAGAGGGATCGCTGCACAATGAAAGCAGCAATCCCTCTTGCTGTTCTGGCTTCTGGGATAGCTGCGCAGCCTGCATTCGCTCCATAAGACGCACACACATTTCCCCTTTTTAGGAGGGAAAAAGTGAGTCTTATAGAGCAAAAAATATGGTAACTCATTGGCCTAATCCCAGCACAAACCGTGTAAAGTAGCCTGGCATTATTCTTATCCTCCCTGGGAAAGAGCTGAAGTTAAGAGCAGACAGCTTGTCCAAAAAGGCCACACAAGTAGTTCTGCGTTTTGCTGAAATGTGAACCAGCACTTATCAGATCATGTTTTGAATCACTACACAACAACAGCCTTGCCAAGCCAGTATAGAAAGCAAAATCTGTGCTGCCTTGTAGCAAAAGGGCTTGACTAAAAGAAAAAGAAACCATAGAGAATGGATCTTCATTCATTTCCAAGCAAGGATTTATGTCAGAGTAGCCTTGTGCCTTTATAGCAAGCTCCCTCCCTTCTCTGCAGCGTGTGTATCACTGGATCCATGCCCAATTCTAGGCCAAGGCCCAGATGGCAGGGAAGAGTTTCAGCAGCACAGCAAGCTCCCCTGGGTGCCAGAGACGGCCTGATTTAAACCTTGCACCAGTCACCGCCGTAGGCACACCAGCACACTAGCACACACCCAGCCCTCCTAGATGCTTGTGCTGGAACAGACTTACCCACCCCCAACCAAAACACTCCAAATGAAGCTTGCCTTGCAATCACCATGCATTACTAGAGAGCTTCTGAAGTTCCCAATAAGCTTCTGCACCCCACCCCCACCACCATGCAATGTAAGAATCTAGCCTTGCAGAAATGCAACACTTGAAAGTGCCACAAGGCTTTTCTTTGAGGTACATTTATCCCAAGCTTGGCTGCAGCACAGATGCCTTCCAATTCGCCTCTTCCAGCAATCTGGTGGATTCTGTTTGCCCTGTCAATACTTCCCCTGCATGCACACAGTTTCAACTGGGAAGGGGAACAGCTTGCCATGTTGCTAAGGGCAGGTCTGGTTGCTGTTCTGCGAGCATTATTAGCTATATGATTTCAGATAAAAAGAAAACAACAGGAGACCCCCCTGGGAATGCTGCCATGAAAGCACACTCCTGACACTAGTACAGATCTGCCAATACATATTTGGACACACACAGAGGGAGGGAGGGATTACTTAGCAACCTAACCCTAAGCTCAGGGTGGAAGAACCTCCTTTTTGCTCATTCTGCTACTGTTGGTACTGTTCCACTACCATGGCCACAATTGCTTACAACATGAAAGGAAGAAAGGCACAGGGAAGGGCCATATAGCTCAATGGGTACAGCATCTGCTTCACATGCAGAAGATCCCATGTTCAGCCCCCAGCAACTACAGATACAGCAGGGAGAGCATCCCAGTCTGAAACCATGGAGAGACACTGCACTCAGTATAGACAACAATGAGCCAGATGAACTGACACTCTGACTTGTTCCTAGGATGGGACTCCTCTAGAGTCAGGTCAAGTGGAGAGAGAGAGGAAATGTGCACAGACTGTGGTCCTTTCAGCTCCATAGAAGTCAGACATGGGCACGCCTGATATACAAAATTGAGCGGGCTTCTGAAATAGCAAATAGGGCTAATTACTTGTGCAGAAGGTAAAAACTGAGATATTTTGCATGCCATATGTGCTGACATAGCACACATCAGGTTGCATCCAGTGTTTCAACATACTCAGAGCAGATCCATTGAAATTAATGGACATCACTAATTTAGGTCCATTATTTTCAGTGGGTCTGCTCTTAGTAAAATTTAATTGGCTGTGGCACAATGTGTGTGTGTACACAGAAGCTTTTGCTCTGTCCATATACAATTGTGTACACACACATTTACATAGTAGAAGGCAGGCACACTTGTGTAGCTTTCTTCAGTTAGGGATTTTGGCTTCATGTAAGTTTTGCCAAAATGCATCCCCTTCAGATATCAATAACATGTCAACAATTTACAACTCACGACAATATACTGAAACATGCCCAATTCTTTTAAAAAAAGATTGATCTAATCCAAATACCAGAATTGGTTTTAAAATAAATCAGTGGTGATATTCTTAGCTAGAGAGGTGATCACCCTGAAAGTCTTCCACAGCCCAACTATCAGAACAAGAATCTAAGTACTTTGCCAGCACTGGTGAGATTATCCTGACATAGAACACAAATGAAATGAACAAGCTAAAACTAACAAGAGCATGCAGGAATTCTGAAGAAAGGTACTGCTTCTACAATGCCACAGTGAAATGTGCAAAGCTGAAGTAGAGCCACACCACATAATATAAAAACACACACACTCCACAACAAAATCAACAGCTACACCAGTCTTTTCAAGAAAGACTTTGAACTGCATTGTCCCAAATGCAGATATTGTGTGACACACAGTTTACTCGAAACAGTGGCTTATTAAGAGACATGAACCAACTTCTTTAAAACCTAATAAATGTATGGTATAAAGAACCGACTTATTTTGGGTGGTAACAACTTAAGGCTTTGAAATGAAGGGGAGAGAGGGAAGTTTCATCAGCCTTCTTGATCCAAAAGGAGACAACAATAAACCACCCTGAGATTTCTGCCACCCACCCACCCACACCCACACAAACAGCTGGAGAGAGGGATGAAGAAGGAAAGTGAATCAAGTCAGGTGTGGCAACGTTTAGGGAGGTTAACCTGTCGCTTCAGGTGACAGAAAATACTGTACTCCAGAGACTGAGAGGAGAGCACACTGTGCTAGGAACCTCTTAGTGCTCCCTGGGGGGACGGGAAGACCCCATTCATGTTTCCTCAGGTGTCCCAGGGAATCTATACCACCACACGGCGAGTGGGGGGGGGGCTTACAGCGAGAAGCCCCTTCCCACTGTTTAAAAAAATCATTTATCTAGTCTAAGAAGAGTTTGATGTAAAGTTGGGGGGTGGAGGAGAGGAGTCCGGCCTTGGCTCACCTAGAGGACCAGGCACGCCCAACCACATGAAATGCGACCCTCGGCCTCCCCAATACAACCACGCCTGAAAGAACACCTGCCGCTGTCCCTGAACCCCATACCCTTGACTCGCGCAAAAAAATTATTTAAAAAATGACACGTGAGCGGTCCAGATTCATCAGAAGGCACCCTCAGCCTACCCTGTGCTCGGGCCACGGGGCGGGAGGAGGAGGACGGTCCCCACGCGTTGCTGGAGTCTCGGACCCCAACCGCCTCCCTCCAAACTCTCCCCCACCGTCCGCCAAGCAAAGGATATGGCCACTCCGTGATCCTCTTGGCATACTTGCGGATCACGTTGTCCTCGCTGAAGATGAAGAGGGAGCGGTTGACAGTGAAGCAGTTCTGCTTGACCGGGATGGGGTTGTAAATTGCCATGGTCCGGGCCCGCTGGGCCTTAGATTGTTTGTACACCTGGGGTCGCTGGCCGGGCTGGCCCGGGGGTCCTTGGCGGCTACTGCCGCGGCCTCCGCCGCCCACCACCGGCCCGCCGCCGCTGCCGCCGCCGCCACCCCCGCCACCACCTCCATAGCGGCTGGGTAGGTCGTCTCCGAAGCGAGCCATAGTGCTCCAAGCGCGTCGCAGCACTCCAAGCTGGCAGCCGAGCCGCGAGGAGGAAGACGCATCCCAGCGCCAGAGGAGGAGGGAGGGAGCGAGGCTCACTGGGTTGCCGCCGCCGCCGCTGCTGCTGCTGCGATCCTGGCGAAGGTTGGCTGGCTGCGGCTGGAGCTTGAAGGCAGCAAAAGGAGGAGGAGGCGGTTAAGCAGCAGCTGCTGCCGCCGCCACGCAGGGGCGAGGCTCGGCGAGAAGGAAGGAGAGGAGGAGGAGAAGGAGAAGGAGAAGGAAAAGGGAGGGAGCCGTCAAGCGATGGAGGTGAGGGCGAGGCTCAGTCCTTTGAGGAAGGGCTCAACTTCCCGCAACGGCCCTTTTCAGGTCTCGCCCGTAGCTTGTCGTAGGAGGCACGAAGGGCTTCCCCTCCCGAGGCTCAGCCTGCCTGATCCGCCGGCGCCCTGGGGTTATTCATTCTCTGTTTCTTTCTTTTTTGCACCGGCAGGGTGAAGGAGGATAAAATCTTGTGCTTCTGGGGCTTCTTCCCTTTATTGCTGGGTAGAGAAAACGGGGATGAGGCAGAGACGGGGCAGCAGCTGCGGCTGCCCCGCTCTTCCTCCTCCTCCAGGGCTTCCTCCGTCCAAGATCTCCAGCCTTGGAGAAAACGAAATGGAAGCGTCAAGAGCAACCGGTTTGTGAACCTCGCCCCTCCACACTCACACACACTGGCACACGCGAGCGCACAAAAAGCCCAGGCAGCTGACTGCCGGGTAGCCAATCACCGGCGCCTACTCCACCCAGCGCTACAAGGATTCCCAGCCAAGCCCCGTATCAATCAGCAGGGAGGGGGAGAGGAGGGGAGACGCCCCTTCCCAAGGGCTTGGTGTCCAGAAAAGGGGCGGATTGGGCTGGCTGGCGGGAGTGGGTTGCTAACGCTTACGAGCAAAGCGCCAGGCTTCTAGGCATTTTCAGCCTAAGCAGAGAAGGTGGTTGATGAGCTCTATTGATCGTAGGAGAGGAGAAAGTGTGGGGCGAGCGAGCGGGGGGGCTGCGAGCGTATCGGGTTCCTGGCTTGCTTGTTAGACCGGGCGCCAGGGAGGCGTCCTGCCAACGTCGGTGGCGGCGAAGTTCATTGTGCGAGAAAAGAAAGGCAGGCAGCGAGGCGGCCGCGTTCCTCTTGCGCTAGGAGCTGTCCAGGTGCTGAAATCAATGTTGGAGGCGCAAGCCAGGTCTGCAGGGTAGCTACAGAGTAGGATATCAACTCAGTTTGGGCCAGTGCTGTCTGCGATTTCGATTAGCAACTACTCCCCAGAGTCTCTCAAGATGAGGGTCGCCTTCCCAGTGGAGTCTGGGCTTGAGGGAGAATGGGGCACTGCCCGACCAATCTCAGCCTGCCCTCACCTGCTTGCCTTATTACAAGCATCATGGACTGGCTCTGCCTCTCATTGGCTCCCGCTCCACCTTCTGTTGGCCTCCCTGACTGCACACCCATCATTCCCGATAGGCACAGTCACCCTCCCTACCTCGTCCTGCCTAGGCAAGCTCTGGAGCTAGTTCAGTGGCCCACCTGAGACTCTCAGCTTAAAAGTCTGCAGGCAACGTTTGTCCTGCACAGAGGAGACCCGCTTGAATTAATTGCCATAAGTTAGTCGTACTCAGTGGGTCTATTCTGAGTAGGACTAGTGTTGGAGACAACACAATGACAGCCAGATATTGTTGGACTCCAACTCCCATCATTCCTGACCACTGTCCATGATGACAATTGGAAGGTACTGAGTGGGCTACCTTTGGGCCAAAGGGTGCCTGGCATGCAACAAGAGACCCAACAAGAGACCCACACATGTAAACAGAACAATGCCCTTCTGTTTCAAGCTGCTGGAATAAATTTCCTTTCCTCCTGCTTGGACCACCTTCAGAACTGTGCATAGGGCAAAGAGATAAGATACAGCCCAAGTTAGTTAAGGTAGTTAGTTAGTTATTTTAGAATTCTTGAAAGATGAGTTTTTAAATTAATAGCAACTATATAACTGCATTTGCAGGATTCATGCAAGATCCCCTTCACAAAGCTACAATTCCCAAGAAACTCAGAAAATTACAGCTGTGTGAGAGAGGGAAACCTAGGTCTCCTGGCAACTTTCAGCATCTTTGACAAACTGCACTTCCCAGGGTTCTGTGGGGGAAGCAATGACCACTTACAGTACTATCATAGTGCAGACGGGCCCCAAGATTTCAATCCTATACATCTGAGAGTGAGCCCCATTGAACTCTGTGGAATTTACTTTTAAGTAGATATATATAGGACTGTGCTTTCATGTTGCAATCCTTTGTGCACACAAGTGAGAGTACAGTACATTCCATTTAACTTGGTAAGGCTTCTGAGTATTCACAGATCAGCTTGCACTGTTGATTGTATATGATTCATTGATTTATGGCTGCAATCCTCACTTACCTGGGAGCAGGCCCCATTGAATTCGACAGGACTTCCTTCTGAGTTGACATGCATAGACTTGCAGCTTGAGGTTTTGATAATCAGGTGCCACTCCCATAAAATGGGAGTTCAAACAGATTACAAATTAAAATATATTCGTTTTCCCAAACTGATAAATTCAGTAGGAAAGGGAACTTAGAAGAGGCACATTCAGCAGAAAGAACAATGCAGTAAGCAGTGATATGTGCATGACTCTGCAGTTTTTTGAAAAATAACTTTTTTAAGCTTATGGTGATATTCCTTATGGCACTACTGAAACATACTGATTGCACTCCCTCATTTTTAGATCTATGTTTGTAGAATGCTCACATCAAGAATTGGTGGTGTCCTTTTGTTTCACAGATTTTTTTTTAATAGAAATTTATTAGATATTTTATACTTATAGAAGAAAACCAGTAAAGGCAAAACATTACACAAATTCAACAAACAATACATCAACAACAAAAAAATAAAGAAAAGAAAAAATACAACAATACAACATACGGAAAAAACACACAAAAACACAAATCCAAATTTTTGTATCCAGATCTTTCATTAGCTTATTTCCTTGACTTCCTCGCACCTCCCTTTTTTGTATTCTGGTTCAAATTATCTGGTTCAACAAATCCTTTCCCTCTTCTTCAATTTATTCTGTAATTTATCATAACATACTTTAACTTTCAATTTCCCAATTTAACACATTAACACTTAATGTTCATATAATTCTTAATAACACTTCTGCTAAAACCTTATAATTTCACTTTTGTTTCACAGATTGTTGCTACTGGTTCAAGTCCAATGCCAGGTATGGGAAGCATAGGAACCAACTCCTAAGGGCCATGGGACTTCGATCCCCATAATAAAATATTTGAGTGGGCCAGGACTCCACAAAGTTGATAGGTATTCCCATTCAGATGATGTGTATGCACTGTGTCATGAGATGGATTATGTCAGGCAGGGCTTACCTGGGCCCCCACAATATTTTATTTAAGTTGGCACCGCTCATGGGAAGCCTTGGGTTGAGGACCAAATGTGGCCCTCCAAGTCTCCTCCTCTGGCCCTTAGGTCTCTCCTCTCCAGAACACATTCCCTTCCCAGGCCTCATCTGACCTGTTGTGCTTCACATTCTCCTTGAATGTTTTTGCCTGACTGGAGTGTGTTCTTGCTTGCTTCTTGCTTGCCTGGATGGAGGGCAGATAGCTTACTGTATGAAAACAGTACGAAAACTGTATGAATATTTGCCTTCATTGCTCAACCTACTTTTGCCACTGCCCCCACCCACCAGTGACGTGTGGCCCTTGGAATGTTGTCTAGAAGAGAATATGGTCCTCGGTGTAAAAGGGGTTCCCAGAACTGCCATAGGCAAAGGCAGAAGTCAAAACAATTGAACTGAATTTTATCCTTCCAAAAGGGATATTTTCATCTAAATCTTTGATACTTGGTAATTATGTTTTTGGCTTTCTCTCCCCCCCCCCCCCCCCGATTTTAATGATTTCAATTTCTCTGTGTTTGAAGATTTGTTTGTTCTCAATCCATTGTGTTTGCTCCTGGTTCATGTTTTTGTGATTAGTCATTAACCTTTGAGCAAGAAGTATAGCTTTTCAGCATAGACTATTGTCTTTCATGTACATCTATATTTTTTATTATTTTTCTCCTGTGAGAAGGCTGATTGCTAGCACACTAAATACATTCATTAAGCCAGCATCTAACCCTGGGGCAGCCATTTGTCACCTAACAAGCTGATTCACAGTGTGCTTCAGTAGCTCAGAATGATCTCGCTCAAACTCTGGAGCCCAAAATGCCACATAACAGCACCTAGAACAAAATAGAAAGTAAAGTGTTGATATATTGTTCCTTAATTCCCAAATTACCCCACCTAGCTACAAAACTAAAGATTAAGCCACTCATTGATTTATAGCAAGAATGAGGAACCTCACCCAAACGTGGCCCTCCAGGCCCCTTTACCTGGCATTCAGGCATTCTCCCCAGACCACACCCTTCTTCAGCCATACTTCACATATTTTTGCCTGGCTATACAAGTGTTTTTTCCTGGCTGGAATACACCTTTGAACTCTGATGACAACTCTTGCTTGCCTGCAGGAATGATAGAGAGGTGTGTGTAGAACTAGTCTATTCTACAAAGGCAAAAGAAGTATTCATTGTCCCATATACTTTTGCCCCTGGCCATGCCCCCCACTGTATGTGGCCCCCTAGAAGGTTGCTCAGAAGTGAATGTGGCCCTTGAAATGAAAAAGCTTCCCCACTCTTGATTCATTAAGGCCAGTATAATGAACTCTTGGTGCCCTGCGGGAGGCAGTGGAGGACAGAAGTGCCTGGCATGCTCTGGTCCATGGGGTCACGAAGAGTCGGACACAACTAAACGACTAAACAACAACATAATGAACTCAGTTGCTCATGCTAATACTACACATCACCATCCCTATCCCTCAGGGCCAGCCCACTCATGAGACAAGGTGAGGTGGCCACCTTAAGCAGTAGAATCCACAGGGGTGGCAGATCCACCCTCCAATGAATGCCAATTTGCCCGCTTCTGCTGCTGCCATGGTGCCAGTGTCAGCTGCAACACCATTCCTTGAGGGCCAGATCTGCTGCCTCCTTGGCAGCCCCTGCTCCCAATACCACCTCTACAGTGACCTCTTGGTGAATAGGAGGCAATGCTGGTCTCGTCCCACCCTGTTCCCACATGTTTATCTTTATTTATTTATTTCCCCCCATGTTTCTGATGTGCGTCGTCACTCCCCTCTTCTTCACTGGTGAGGGGTGTTTGCACCATTTTGTGGTTTGACTCAGGTGCCAAACTGTCTTTGGCTGGCCCTGCCATCCCTTCTATTTCCAATGTTCAGGTTTTGAGTGCCAGTGATTTTGTAGAAATGGCACCGCACATCTTTTTTGTGAACAACTTTGAGGGCTGTTGTTCTTTTTTAATCAAGCAGTATAAAAATCTTATGCAATAAATAAATGGGTGAGCACCAACTGGGCAGCCCCCAAAATGTAGCATCAGCAGATTTTGGAGGATACCAGTGTTCAGAGAACTACACAAAATAAATAGGGGGAAAGCCCTAAGCAGTGGGGGGGGACTATGTCTGCAATGCGCCTGATTTCAACAAAGGAGCAGAGCTTACAGAGGTCTCTGAATGCTTTGGGCTAGTGATAATTGGTTCCATTTCTATTCCACTCCTGTATCCAAGACATTCATGGAGTTCTTATTTTACTTAAGCTAGGCTGAAGAGAGTGACCTGCCTCACGTCACCCAGGTTTCCCCATTCCAAATTCAGCAATGATTCAGGAGCTACTGTCATCTGGAATTCTAGATGTACCACATTTTTCTACACTTTACTTTGCTGTCAAGATAGACCCGCATTGGGGCTTACTAATAAAAACCAAACAAGGGTACAATGTTATTGGGGATATGTACATAGGTGGGTATGGAGGCTTTCTGGTTCCAGGCAGTTAGTGATGCAGTCCGGGTTCCAGTCCTTCCCTTTAGATCAGGAGTGGGAAACCTGTGTCCCTCCAGATGGTGTTGAACTCAAGCTCCCATCACAGCAGCATACAACACGCCCAATGATTAGGGATTCTGGGAGTAGCCATCCAGCAACACCTGGAGGGCCACAGCCTCCTCACCCCTGCTCTAAGAAGCAGAACTCCCTACTGTGTGGCAGAGATGAAGGAATGTCTAGAATATTAATTCCCTCTGGAGAGAGGGGGAATGCTTCTTAGAAGGGGGATGAGGAACCTGGTTCCTTCCAGATACTTTTGGACTCCAACTCCCATCGACCCCAGCCAGCATGGCCAAAACTCAGAAATGATGTGAGTTGTAGTCCAGGAACTTCTGGAGGACTATCGGTTCCTCATCCCTATTGTACAGCATTGGCACTGCTAAAATAAAACTAAATGATCCCAAAGCCTGCTGGGTATCAGACTCAATCAACCAGGAAAGAGGGACATTCAATCAGTTGGCCATTTCCTCTCCCCAGGTCACACAATCAACTGATCCTGCTCCATGTCCTCCTCCCATGTTTCTGTTTGGCTGGAATGTTTTCTTGAACCATGGGAATGTCTCTTGCTTGCCTGGATGGAGATATGTACTTATATGGCAATGAGGGGGAATTATGACTCTTTAGATGTTGCTGGACTCCGACTGCCATCAGCCCCAGCCAGCAGGGCCAGTGGTGTGGGATGATGGGAGTTGCAGGGTTCCCAACTCACAAGGGAGATCACCTAACCCCTTAGATGCCCAATTGATCACTATGCTCTGTGGGTGAGGCCTCCTGCAGATGTCATCTTATCAGGAGGTCAATCCTGCACAAAATAGAAATTGGATGTTTAATGTTGTGGCATCCACTGTTTGGAATTCCCTTCCATTAAATATTAGACAAACACTCTATCTTTTGTCTTTGGGGCACTTACTGAAGACCTTCATTTCCAACAAGACTTTTGAGTTCTTTCACAGTCTGGATTTGTACTGGAATTGTGTGTGCACGTTAAAATAAGATTTAAAGCAATTCCAGTACATATATATATATGTATGTATGTGTGTGTGTGTGTGTGTTGTTGTTGTTGTTTAGTCATTCAGTCGTGTCCGACTCTTCATGACCCCATGGACCAGAGCACGCCAGGCACTCCTGTCTTCCACTGCCACCCGCAGTTTGGTCAGATTCATGTATATCTGACACCATATTTATGCAAATGCTAATAACACACTGGAGGTGTAAGTTAGCAAAAGCAGATAAGACCCACATTATTTTGGTTCTGTCCCAAGATGAAGACATTTTGGAAGGAGCTGGAAAATGAGATTGAAATGATAACAGGTTACAGACTACCAATAGATCCCCTAATTATACCCTTTGGCTTTGAAAAAGACTTGGTGCTGCCAGTAGATATACAACTACATCTTTTAACAGCTGCTCGTGTTAATGATAGCAGACTGGAAGAACCTCAGTGATGGAGGAATAGATTGTGAAACTTTGGGATATAGCATATATGCTTAAATTATCAAAAGGGGTTAGATATGATAGGAGAAAAAACCATTTGTTTATGGAGTAGTGGAGCAAGCCTTACATGTTTTTAGGTTTATTGGAAGATTTATTACAATAGATGCAGCGATCCTTTTTGTTTCTGGATATCTAAGAACATCAGAAGAGAAGAAGAGGAGGAGGAGGAGGAGGAGGAGTTTGGATTTGATATCCCGCTTTATCACTACCCGAAGGAGTCTCAAAACATCTAACATTCTCCTTTCCCTTCCTCCCCCACAACAAACACTCTGTGAGGTGGGTGGGGGTGAGAGACTCCAAAGAAGTGTGACTGGCCCAAGGTCACCCAGCAGCTGCATGTGGAGGAGCGGAGACGCGAACCCGGTTCCCCAGATTACGAGTCTACCGCTCTTAACCACTACACCACACTGGCTCTCAGAGCCTTTGTGGATCAGGCCAATGGCTCATCCACTCCAGCACCCTATTCTCCCAGTGGTCACCCAGATGTCCCAGTGGGAAGCCTGCAAGCAGGACCTGAGCACAAAAGCCCTCTCCCCACCTGTGATGTCCAGCAACTGGTATTCAGAAGCATTACTGTCTCAGAGGGCCTTGGAGACAGAGCATAGCCATAGAGGCCAGGAGCTATTGACATGCATTTGCCATGCATTAGTCCTCCATGCATTTGTCCAGTCTTAAGCTATTCACATGTATGATGCCTTAATAAAGATTGGAATAAAAATAACAGTAATACTTTTCTTCCTTTGTAATTTCTTGTTTTCTGCCCTGAGCTCCTTTGGGAGGAAAGACAGGACATAAATTTAATAGCTAAACAAACAAACAAACAAACAAACAAACAAACAAACGTGATTTCCTATTCTATAAGCAGGTGGTCAAAAAGTCCCTCCCTCTTCGCCTCTCCTGCCTCTGAAGTGCCTGTCTCCACAAGTCCAGAATCTAAATACAAACCCAGGAGGTAAAGTTTCGGAGGCAGAGCCGTAGCAGCGCATTTCACAGCCCACAGCCCCCTCACCTTGCAGCTGCCGCGACAATTTCATTGTCCTCTAGTGCCCTCTATGTCAGCGCGAAGAGCATCAACATGTTCTTCCCCTTTTCCCTCCATTCAGACGCTGGCTCAGCTCACAAAGCAGGCAGCTGCTTGTTCTTCCCCCTCCTTTCCCCTACTCCGGAAGAGCAGCCATGGAGCAGAAAGGAGATGAGGGCTTTCAATGGCTTAATGAGGAGCAGACGAGACCCAGTCACAGGCGAGGCTCATGCGGGAGGCACAGTTCTGGGCTGGCTGGGGAAAGAAAAGCGAAAATCAATGGATCTTGTTCTCTCACCATTGAAGCGATGTGCAAAACAAGTGTCGTTTATCTCATACCTGTATTAACCAGTTGCATATTTAAGGCCCTTGACTTATAATCAAAGAATTACAGAGTTGGACAGGATGCCCAAAGGTCATTTAGTCCAGCCCCCTACAATGCAGCTAAAGAATCCCTTGCAGATGGCTATCTAACCTCTGATTGAAAACGTCCTGCGAACGAAAGTCCTCCACCTTCGGAGGTGGCCCATTCCACTGTTGAACAGCTCTTATTGTAAAAAGGTCTTTACTAATGTTCAGTCAGAATCTCCTTTCTTATCATTTGAATCCATTAGTTCAAGTCCAACCCTCTGGAGCAGCAGAAAACAAGCTTGATCAAAGTTCTTGGGAGGCATTTTTTAAGAATATCAGAAGAGCCTTCTGGATGAGGCCAAGACCCCTCTAGTCCAGCATCCTGTTCTCACAGTGACCAACCAGATGCCTGTAGGAAGCTGAAAAGCAGGACTTGAATGCAAAAACAGTCTTCCCACTTGCAGTTCCCAGCAGCTGGTATTCAGAGGAATACTGTCTCTGACAGAGGCAGAACATCGCCACTATGATTAGTAATTATTATTAGCCTCATCTTCCAAGAATTTATCTAATGTTCTTTTTAAACCATCTCAGTGGGTGTCCATTACTCCTCTTGCAGAGACATCATTATACTTTGGGGAAAAAATTGCTTCCCTTTGCCTGTCCTGGATTTCCCAGCATTCAACTTCAATGAATGGCCCTGAGTTCTAGTATTATGAGAGAAGCACAAAACTTATTACCGAATAGGTAAAGGGACTCCTGATCATTAGGTCCAGTCATGGCCAATTCTGGGGTTGCGGCGCTCATCTCGCTTTATTGCGAGGGAGCCGGCGCACAGCTTCCGGGTCATGTGGCCAGCATGACTAAGCCGCTTCTGGAGAACCAGAGCAGCGCACAGAAACGCCGTTTACCTTCCTGCCGGAGTGGTACCTATTTATCTACTTGCACTTTGACGTACTTTCAAACTGCTAGGTGGGCAGGAGCAGGGACCGAGCAATGGGAGCTCACCCCATTGCGGGGATTCGAACCGCTGGCCTTCTGATCGGCAAGCCCTAGGCTCTGTGGTTTAACCCACAGTGCCCTCCGCGTCCCCCAAAAATACAGTTAAAGTGCAGGTGAAGGACAACCAAGAGAAATACCTGGAGCACTATAGTTCTTCCTAGTGCAGAACTTTTTTCTCTGCATCGTCGTTGACAGCTTAGGATGCCCTTCTTTACCCTGTGGGAGGTGTTGATGCTTGCAACCAGGAGAAGGGAACCGATAGTCTAGACCAGGGGTGTCCAACATCCAAGAGACTGCGATCTACTCCCACTATAAATAAACTGGCAGTGATCTACCCATTGGATTGACCAGGGTTGTTGAGCTTTTTGGGGGGAGGATGACCAAAATTGTTGAGTCCAGCAGGTCATCCTCATCCCCTCGTCCCCCGCAGCCAAGACATTGCATAAATTAAGACTAACTCATTACTATTGCATTGAAATAGATAAGAGATCATGAGGGACATTGTAAATGGGTGTAGGCTACCTAGAAGGGAATGTGGCCTTTGGCCTGAAGAGGGGCTCCCTACCCAAGGCTGACCCTTTTAGAACTACTAAAGCCCTCTTCAGGCATTCACCTCCACTTTGGCTTCTGGCCCCACTTACTGCCTGCATGTGGCTCCCAAAAGGCTGCTTAGAAGGGAATGTGTCCATCCATCAGTGGGGGTGGGGGTATCCACCGGGGCTATCTAAAATAATAATAAATTATCCACACCCCCATCGTTCTGCCCGGACAATGAGGTCTGGCGCCGAGGGCCTTCTGGCGGGTCCCTCATTGTGAGAAGCTAAGCTACAGGGAACCAGGCAGAGGGCCTTCTCGGTAGTGGCACCTGCCCTGTGAACGCCCTCCCACCAAATGTCAAAGAGAAAAACAACTACCTGACATTTAGAAGACATCTGAAGGCAGCCCTCTTCAGGGAAGTTTTTAATGTGTGACATTTAAAGGTATTTTTAATCTTTGTTGGAAGCCACCCAGAGTGGCTGGGGAAACCCAGCCAGATGGACGGGGTACAAATAATATATTATTATTATTATTATTATTATTATTATTATTATTATTATTATTATCATCATCATCATCATCATCATATCATTATTATCATTATTATTATTATTTGCATGGCTTTCGCCTTTGTATATTTACCTGGAAGTTAATCCCACTGAATTGCCATGTAAACAGACACACCCACCCCTTTTTCCCTTCTGGGCAATCTTCTGGGGGCCACATGCCAATGGTAGGTGAGACCAGAGAAAAAAGTGGGAGGAGCAACAAATGTTAATGCTACTTTTGTGCAGCAGGCTCATTTCTCCTACATACTCTCTCACACACACCCCTCTCAACCCTCCATCCGGGCAAGCAAGAGGAGGGTTTGAACAAGGACCGGTAGAGTTGGTGTGGCTGAGAATATGGCATAGCCTGAGGAGAGTTCTGAGGGCCAGACAGAGAGGCCTGGAGGGCTACATTCAGTTCGCAGGACTCAGTTCCCCCAACTCGGCTGCAAAGCTTCCTGTGACATCAGGATTTATTTTCCCTTGCCAGCAACCACATCTGTGCCAGGGTATAAAATGTCCCTAAATTGAATTCCTTCCATTTAAGCAGCACCAATGCCCCATTGAAACCTAAACCGCTCATCCCAGCTGGCAAAGGTGCTTACGGATGGAGTAGCCTTTAATGAGGCTACCTGCTGCCACCCCCATTCTTCTTCTGGGAAAATCGCTGCAAGCAAAACCCGCCTGTCTGTGCGATAAGACAATTTTGCTTCTGGGGGCTGAATTCATGGTCCAGTGGCAGACAATGAGATCACACAGACGGCAGAAGCCACAATTCATCTGGGAGGAGAGTTGCAGAAAATGAGGAACTTCCCCTGGGCACCAAATCCATTTCAGCTGATGTTTATTGCTTCACATGCTCCTGAGCCAGAGAGAGAGAGAGAGAGAGAGAGAGAGAGAGAGAGAGAGAGAGAGAGAGAGAGAGAGAAGTGGGGAGCTGATGTTTAATCAAACAAGAGGCCTCTCCTTCCTTAAGCTCCCCCCCCCTTGTGATTATCAGTGTCTAGAACAAAAATACAGACAGCTCTTTTAACCCCCTGCCAGTCCATCTAATGACTTATTTCCCTAAACAAGGCCAGCCCAAGCATTAGAAAGTCCGAAGTGCATGGCTCAGACTGGATCATTTGTTCCACACAGCCGTCCTCAATCAACCACACTACCTATCACTCATCCAATGCCATGTGCCCAAAAGTGGGCAAATGGCCCTTTGAAACCGTGCATAACCTTCTAGGTTACATTACTGCAATGTGTTATACATGGAGCTACCTTTGAAGATGGTTTGGAAACTTCAGATGGTGCAAAATTCAGCCATTAGGATGCTCAAAGGGGCAATATGATTTTTTATTATTATTATTATTATTATTATTATTATTATTATTATTATTATTTCTATGCTACCCTTCATCCAAAAATCAAAGGGTGGTTTACAATATAAAAACACGAAAATATATCAAAATAACAAGCAATAACAATTTATATTGGAAGCATTTATATTGGAAGCGTTTCCGTGCGCTGCTCTGCTTTGCCAGAAGTGGCTTAGTCTCTGTGTTGCTTGCTGTGGGAGGTTTCATTCATGAAATCAGTGGTCTTGCCTGCTACTACCCCAGAATGGCTGCTAGAGGAACTGTGGCACAACTTACATTTGACAGCAGAGGTGTGGACAGTTTGTCCCTTTAAACTTTAAATACCTTGTGGACATGAGTCATTATGGAAATGACTTGGGTTTTTCAGGGTTCTTTCAGGGTGTGAGAATGGGATGTAGTGCTTTGAGGTGACATAGTAAAGGTAAAGGGACCCCTGACAGTTAAGTCCAGTCACGGATAACTCTGGGGTTGCAGTGCTCATCTCGCTTTACTGGCCGAGGGAGCCGGCGTAGAGCTTCCGGGTCATGTGGCCAGCATGACTAAGCCGCTTCTGGCGAACCAGAGCAGTGCATGGAAACGCCATTTACCTTCCTGCCGGAGTGGTACCTATTTATCTACTTGCACTTTGACGTGCTTAAGAACTGCTAGGTGGCCAGGAGCAGGGACAGAGCAATGGAAGCTCACCCCATCGCGGGGATTCAAACCGCCGACCTAGGCTCTGTGGTTTAACCCACAGCGCCACCCGCGCCATATTGATGCATTTATGTGCATGGATTGGTAACTGTGGGTGGGGGCTGGTACTTATGACCTCACTCACATATCCCAACACTCTTGGAAGAAGAGGAAATGGAAATGGGAAAGGAAGATATGGACCTGGGTGTGAATTAATGACTATATAAGAAGTAAATATCTGTGGAATACTCTTTTAATATATGACCACAGTGAAGAGACTCCTGTGGAAATAATGATCAGGGATTTGTTGTTACCTACCAGCGGGAAGGTAAATGGCGTTTCCGTGCGCTCCTCTGCTTTGCCAGAAGTGGCTTAGTCATGCTGGCCACATGACCCGGAAGCTATACGCTGGCTCCCTCTGCCAATAAAGCGAGATGAGCAACCCCAGAGTCGGTCACGACTGGACCTAATGGTCAGGGGTCTCCTTTACCTTTATGTATGTATGTATGCATGCATGCATGTTTAATTAGCCAACAGCAGTGGCGTAGCGTGGGGGTGCAGGGGGGGCCGGCCGCACCGGGCGCAACATCTGGGGGGGGCGCTCGCACTCGCAGCTCTCTACCCCTACCTGGCTCACTCACTCTCTCTCACTGCAGTGCTGGCTGTGCGAATCCGATCCGAGCTGCCGGGTCTCCGCCCACTGTGGAGGGGAGGGTGCCAGGCGTGCGGTGCGGTGCGGAGAGAGAGCGAGGGACTATCTGGGGGAGGGACAGTGCAGCGGGGGGGAGGGGCGCAAATTACTTGCCTTGCCCCGGGTTAGGGGGGCACAAATTACTTGCCTTGCCCCGGGTGCTGACAACGCACGCTACGCCACTGGCCAACAGCCCGGGAGAAGAGCAATGTTTTCAATGGTGCCTAAAGATGCAGAATCATAGAATTGTACAGATGGAAGGAAATCTGAGGGTAATGCAGTCCAAACCCCCTGCAATGCAGGAATCTCAGCTAAATCATCCCTGACAGATGGCCATCCAATCTCTGCTTAAAAACTTTCAGTGAAGGAGAGCCACTATGTTCTGAAGGCATCTTTTCCACTGTTTTTTTTTTAAAAAAAATATTTTTTTTAAGAATTTAAACAAAACATGTTATCTTAAAACATATCATCCTTGATTTCCACCCCCATTTTTCCCCTCCCCCATAAAATGACATCCCCCTGACTTCCCTCAGCTCCAATCTCCAGTTTATCAACAAGTGTTACAAAACTGTATAGATCCTTAATTTGTCTGACTGATTATTGTCCCTAAGAAATTTGTGAGTGTTTATTCAAAACCTGCCAAAGCGTTCAGTTCACTCTGTTGTTTAAGTACTTTGTAAAAGGTTCCTGTTCATCTTTAAAATCACAGTTATCATCGTCCCGTAGTTTGTGTGTCAACATCTTTTCCACTCTTGAACAGCTTTTACTGTCAAAAAGTTCATCCCAATGTTTCCTTTCTAGTAATTTGAACCCAGTGATTTGGGTCATACCCTCAAGAGCAGAAGACAAGCTGACCCCATCTTCCATGTGATTGTCCTTTAGATATCTGAAGAAAGCTATCATATCTCTGTCTCTGTCTCCTCTTATCCATGCTAAACATACGCAACTCCTTCAACCATTCCTCACAATGGTATAGACCTTTGATAATATTGGTTGCCTCCACTGCATGCATTCCAGCTTGTCATTATCCTCCTTAAACTGTGGTGCACAGAACTGGACACTGTATTCCATGTGTGGTCTGACCAAGATAGCATAGAGCAGTACCATTCCTTCCCTTGATTGGGACCCTATGTTTCCGTTGATGCAGTCTAGAATAGCATTAGCTTTTTTGCTGCTGCATTACACTGTTGATTCGGGTTAAGCTTGTGGTCTACTAAAACCCCTAGATCCTTTTCGCTTGTATTACTGGCAAGCCAGGTGCCTCCCATCCAGTGGCGTAGCGTGGGGGGTGCAGGGGGGCCGGCCGCACCGGGCGCAACATCTGGGGCGCGCGCGCTCGCACTCGCAGCTCTCTGCCCCTACCTGGCTCACTCACTCTCTCTCACTGCAGTGCTGGCTGTGCGAATCCGATCCGAGCCGCCCTGTCGCCACCCACTGTGGAGGGGAGGGTGCCAGGCGTGCGGTGCAGTGCGGAGAGAGAGCGAGGGACTATCTGGGGGAGGGACAGTGCAGGGGGGGCGCAAATTACTTGCCTTGCCCCGGGTTAGGCAGCGCAAATTACTTGCCTTGCCCCGGGTGCTGACAACCCACGCTACGCCACTGCTCCCATCTCATATTTGTGCAGCTGCTTCTTTCTTCCCTATTGAAATTCATTTTGTTACTTTGGACCCAGTTCTCCAATCTGTTAAGGTCATCTTGTATCCTGATTCTGTCTTCTGTGGCATTGGCTACCCTTCCCAGTTTGGTGTCATCTGCAAATTTGATGAACATCCCCTCAATTCCTTCAAGTTATTTATAAAGATGTTGAATAAAACAAATGGGCCAGAATTCTGTTGCACTCCAATTGCCATTTTCCCCGCCCCCAGTCATCATACAATATTGTACAACCATGTTATAATATAATCAGAATATCATAGTATACAATTATATCAAACCATACAATCATACTATAATATATGATCATTCATAAAATCAGAATGTAATACCATATAATCACAATCTCATAACATAATATGTTATACAGTCATAACATAATATGATACAGTGATACAATGATTCATAATATCACATCACCAAATCATAATATCATAGGATCACACAATCATACAATTAATATCACACAAGCACAGTCATACAAGCATATCACATTATCAAAATACCATACTACACAATAATATCATACAATCATCTAAACATAATATAGCATACGGTCATATCATATCAGACAATAATAACATACATTAATAATCATATCATGTCAATCATTGTTGTTGTTGTTGTTTAGTCGTTCAGTCGTGTCCGACTCTTCGTGACCCCATGGACCAGAGCATGCCAGGCACTCCTGTCTTCCACTGCTACCCGCAGTTTGGTCAGATTCATGTTTGTAGCTTCGAGAACACTGTCTAACCACAATCATTTATTACATAAAAGTTAATGAAGAAAATTACTCCTTCCTCTATCCAGCTACCCCGACAAATGTTGCTGATGACCAGAATAAAATGGGAGAGGCTTCCTTTACCTCTCCTTGAAACTAACTTTGCATTGAACAGCCTGGGTGTGTAGGTTGTGTGTGGCATGTACTTCAGGGCTATGATATTTGGTGTTGATAATATATGATTGTGTAATAGGATATAATGATTATATGAAGTTATGATTGTGTGATATTGTGATGTAACTGTGTAATTGTAGGGTGTTATCTTTTATGATTGTGTGATATTATGATTCTATATTGTGATATGATTGTACAATATTGTGATATTACTAATGAAGTCACCAATGGTTCCTCATTATCCTGGAAAAAAGTGACAAGTGGAGTGCTACAGAATTCAGAATAGGAGGGGTAGCCAATGCCATGTTTGCATTGTATTGTATGATTGTGTGATATAATTGTATTTCAGGGTTGGATGTGGTCAGGATTGTATAATATTATAACATCATGACCATATGATATGACAGCATAATTTCACATATCATGATATTATATTATATTATATTATATTATATTATATTATATTATATTATATTATATTATATTATATTATATTATATTATATTATATTATATTATATTATATTATTATATTATATTATGATTGCATATTATAATTGTATGATATTGTGACTGATGATTGTATGACATGATTGTATGATCCTCTTTGTGCCCCTTTATAACAATACAGTACACACCTTAATGTTGGCTTCTATAAAGATTCATTGACCTTGCTAACAATGCCACACCAAAAGGTGAGCAAGTTTGACAAAATAACGTGCTCTCTCATTTCTTTTGTTGTGGCTGTGTGAAGTACCCCAAAAATTCATGCATAAATGCCTACTTTGTTGTTTTGTCCCTTAAAATAAAGCTGAAGATCAGTATTTAAAGGCTGCTTTCTAACAAGCCATTTCCAAACATATTTTAGCTTCTTTCTTTCTATTAAAATTGCAATCTGCAAAATAATGCATAATTCCCCTCCCTGACAGAAAGAACACCTTGTTCCAGGTTCCAGTTATCCCCTTCAGAAGGAAGGCAAAGTGACATTCTGAACCTGTTCAAGCAAGAATACAGTACCAGCAAGTGAAGATCAACTAGGCCCAAACTGGATGTAAATACCTGCTTATGCTGACCAAAAGGAAAAATCTATTTCCTCCCATCTCCTAGAGCATGGGTAGGCAACCTAAGGCCTGGGGGCTGGATCCGGCCCAATCGCCTTCTAAATCCGGTCCACAGAAGGTCCAGGAATCACCATGTTTTTACATGAGTAGAATGTATCCTTTTATTTAAAATGCATCTCTGGGTTCTTTGTGGGGACTGCCTGGTGTTTTCACATGAGTAGAATCAGTGGCGTAGCGTGGGGGGTGCAGGGGGGGCCGGCCGCACCAGGCGCAACATCTGGGGGTTAGGGGGCGCAAATCCACGGGTTAGGGGGTGCAAATTACTTGCCTTGCCCCGGGTGCTGACAACCCACGCTACGCCACTGAGTAGAATGTGTGGTTTTTATTTAAAAGGCATCTCTGGGTTATTTGTGGGGCATAGGAATTCGTTCATTTCTTTTCTTTTCTTTTTCAAAATATAGTCCGGCCCCCAAGGTCTGAGGGACAGTGGACCAGCACCCTGCTGAAAAAGTTTGCTGACCCCTGTCCTAGAGCTTCCTTCCTTCCTTCCTTCCTTCCTTCCTTCCTTCCTTCCAGCTGAGGTGAGCAGCTTTGGGACAACAGTTGTTTTATCACAAAGTGTGATAAAAATTAAGTAAATGTAACTGTTTACATGGCACTGTAACAGGGATTGTACCAATCCCCACTCATCCAAACTCACCCAAAATTTGGTGCAAACCTGTTCCTCCCTGCATACTCTTTTTCCAGCTTTTTCAAGAGTAAAAAATGAAAATTTTGAAGAACTCAGAGGAATTTTCTCTGTTTTGGAATGATTGACTGTAGAATGTTTAGCATGAAGATGTCTGAGGCAATCTACAATAATAGTTCCTCTATACAACTGACTCTCAACTTATGTGGGGGTTATGTTCCGGGGATCGTGTGTAAAGCCAAAATCATATATACATTGGGTTCAGTGTCAGGTGGGATTGCCAAGATTATTTTCACCAGAAACTCACCCCCCTTCCACCCTCCTTCCTTCCTTCCTTCCGTCCTTCCCAAAAATCTGAATGTGCACACGTTAAAGCTGTGAGTGACCTGTATAGACATATAAAACACCAGGGGCATCAATTTCTAAGCCCAAATATATTTTAAGGGTGGGGGCTGGGGTCCCCAATATTCAAAAAGCATGGAGGCAAAGTGTGGCGCCAACTACTGCATGGCTCCAGTGGCCGGCCCCTTCCCCTCCTGCTGCTGCAGAAGGGAAAGAGTCGAAGCAGCCTCCCATTGGTGGCGGCACTAAGAGGAGGTAGAGGAGCAGCTGCTGGCCATTGAAGTTGCACAATCACCATGTTCAGTTCTGCCCCTAGTTCTTCCCAATATCTTGACATCATATGCATGATGTGACATCACATGCACAATGTTATCACCCTCACAAATTGGCACCTCTGTACACACTTAGATCCAAGGTGCATTTCTGCACTTGTACAACATTCCATCTCCATGAGAAAAGTGCACTAGGCCTTCTCATTCTTGGTCCTTGTCTGGTGACCTTACGTCTAGTTTTCATATACTAGAAGCAGGTATCCTGTGTCTGCTATCATTCTGGCACGGTCCCTCATTTGGGGTTGACGTTTTCATCTTTCATCAAACAACTGTGACACACATAACCTGATACAAAACTAAGCCATTAATACTTTTGAGGCTGCATTCCTATGTGAAATTGGGAAAAACTTCAATAAACAGAGTCTTACTTTAGAGTATACATGCATTGGGTTATACTGTAAATTTCATCAAGATGCCAATGAGTTCTTATAAAACTAACCTATGAAACTGCTGAGCTTCTATTTGAAATATTTCCTTTCTGATTTATAAGTTTCATATAAACTTTATGGTTACTGTGTTTAACAGTTTGGTTTTTGTTTTACAGTTACTTTATGGGTCTGTTAAAATAGACTGCTGTGATAAAAGTGGCAAATACATTTAGAAGATGAATAAAAACTATGAGGTCAATCTCAATAGCAAATGAGCAATGTACAACAATTAGAGACTATGTCTGCCAAACTGGGCCATCAAAGAACCAGACCAGAAACTACTGCTTCCATCATAATTTTGGACGAAGACAAGGAGCTAGCAGCTGACATCCTCTGCAGAGAGGCAGAATTAGATGAAAAGAATCTTGTGAGTGAGCATATTAAATTATAATTTGGGATTCTGGCTCACTCAAGAAAATGCAGACAAGAAAAGCTAGACTTACTTCCACTTCACTGCTGGAAATCATTTCGGTTATAGTTTGGATCCAATGGTGAATATATTGGAAAAATGGAAGGCATGTCTTTATGGAAGGGAGGTCTCCATTTCAGAGATCCCTTCTCTTGCTGCAGCCCCCAGACCCCAATGCCATTCTGTTCCAGATGGCCTCCCGACAAAAATCAGATTTTTACAGGGAAGGGGTTGGTGGTGAGAAAATTCTTTTTCATACAGAAGCTAAGACTGAAGCTAACATGGTTTCCTTAAAATATATTGTTGCGGAATAAGGCTTGTTCATTGTACCACCCTACTTTAATTATTATTTTTCCGGTAACGGTCCTGAGCCATTGGCAGCCAGTGTAGTCGGGCCAGGAGGAGCATGAGATGTTCAACCCGCCTTCCCCCGGTGAGCAACCTGGCCGCTGAATTCTGCACCAGTTTACAAACTGCCTTCAGAGGCAGCTCCACGTCTGAGCATATGACACCAATCTTGGTGATCCTGCACTGACTGCCAATTACATGCCCCCCAACATCCCCCACCCCCCTCAGAGCATTTCCTATCAGCTTATGGGGAAGTGCCGCCACCTCTACACCAGTGGGACACAGTTTGCACAACCTCCAATCCTAAGAAAACCCCTTAAATCCAATTTTATAAATAAAAATTTAAAAGGGACAAGGTTTCAGCCTACGTACCAGGTGGAGCTGGTAGACAGCCACCCTGGATACAGAATTAACCTGCGCCTCCATGGACAGCTGTGAGTCCATAATCAAGACTCATTGCACTCTGCTCTGCTCCCCATTTCTTCCTGCCCAGGGTGGCTCTGCCCTCTGCCCTCTGCCTGCCCCTCAGAGGTAATGCATTACACGGGGATGGGACTCAGCAGTGGCACCCTTTCCTTCTCCTCACCTGTTCTCCAGAAGCAGCTATGAAGAAGCCATGGAGAAGGAACAGGGTGCTCTCTCACCGCTGCCACGGCAGCCGCCACCACTCAGGATAATTGCCAGCTCATCCTCTTCCCCGAGTTTTGTGGTAGCAGTGCTGGCAGGAGAAATAGGGACATTCTAGGATCAAATCAGATCAGAATCTGGGATGGCTTTCATAATTCTGGGACTGTCCTTGGAATATAGGGACACTTGGAGGGTATGCAGCTAGTTTCTGGACCCAGTTCCAAGTGCTTGTTTTGAGTCTTAAATGGCTCAGGACCACAAAACCTCAAGGATTGCCTCTACCCATATAAACTGCCCCAGACCCAGCAGTCATCATCTGAGGCCCTTCTTTATGTGCCTTTTCCACAAGAGGCCCAGGGCGTAGCAACATGAGAACAAGCCTTTTCTGCAGTGGCTCCCCATTTTGTGGAACATTCCCCTAGAGAAATTTGCCTGGCTCCTTCATTACATATCATTAGATGCCAAGTGAAAATGTTTCTTTATAACCAGGCCTTTGACTGATTAAACATTCTATGGCCATTTAAATGTGTTTGTGGGAGGGCGGGCTATTGGTTTGTTTTTGTTTTATTATGTGTTTTGTGTTCTCATTTTGCATTTTTATGCAAAAGAGCCAGATGTTTATCTTCTTTTACCTTTCTGGCAAGTAGGTAGCAGGTGGCCCACAGAGATGTAAGGGAGATATTGACAAAGCAAGATGGGAACCCCCTGCTCATCACCCACATCTCTACCTGTCCCACATCTGTTGCCTCATATGACAATGAGTGTGGAGCAGGTGAATGCAGGTTTTAGAAAACAGCACCATTAGTTAAATTTGGCCCATGTGCCAGAGGTTTCCGGCTCCTTTGTGTCTCCTGCCCATGTTGAATCTCTTTTCCTTCTTAATACCTCATCTTCCTTAGTTATACGTTATTTCCTTCTTAATACCTCATCTTCCTTAGTTATACGTTATTTCTTTATTTGATATAAGAAACACACACACACACACACCGGCCATGAGTCTTCCTTTCCTTTCACCCCTCCAGGTATTTTTTTGCCTACAAAGAATGCTTCCGTGCTTAACAGCAGTGGTGGTAATAAACTACCACAGTGCACAAAGTTTTGCAAGAAATTTATGTTTGCAATAACGTTCCAGACTGAGAACTCACAAAATGGAAACAGTTGTCCTCAGTGCTGTCCTCAGACAAAGGGTTGAAAGTCTGGTTTTTACAGGGAAAAAAGATGGTAAAGACAAAGATGTAAACCAAATCCTTTCTACCCAAATGATCACACTTAAAGGCAGCTCACATGCAAATAAAAGAAATACTGTACATAAGAAGAACAGCAGCAGGAATCTGTTTTTTTAAAGCAGTTTAATGGATGCCTTATGAGGAACGGCTAAGGGAGCTGGGCATGTTTAGCCTGAAGAAGAGGAGGTTAAGGGGTGATATGATAGCCATGTTCAAATATATAAAAGGATGTCACATAGAGGAGGGAGAAAGGTTGTTTTCTGCTGCTCCAGAGAAGCGGACACGGAGCAATGGATCCAAACTACAAGAAAGAAGATTCCACCTAAACATTAGGAAGAACTTCCTGACAGTAAGAGCTGTTCGACGGTGGAATTTGCTGCCAAGGAGTGTGGTGGAGTCTCCTTCTTTGGAGGTCTTTAAGCAGAGGCTTGACAACCATATGTCAGGAGTGCTCTGATGGTGTTTCCTGCTTGGCAGGGGGTTGGACTCGATGGCCCTTGTGGTCTCTTCCAGCTCTATGATTCTATGATTCTAAACTTTTAAGAGCACAATCCTATACACACATACCTGAGAGGAAGCACCACTGAATACAATTGGATTAGCTTTCAAGTGATCACTGGTAGAATCTGGCTGCATCGCTTAGGCCAGATCCACACCATACATTTAAAGCAGCATGACTGGCTTTAAACAGAATCAAAGAATCATGGGAAGTGTTGTTTGTCAGGCAGCTGAGAGTTCTTAGGAGACCCCCTATTGCCCAATCTCCAGAGTTCCCAGGGAAGAGGGATCGATTCTTAAACACTGAGAATTGCAGCTCTAGGAGGGAAATAAGGGGTCTCCTAACAACTTTCCGAACCCTTAACAAACTACAACTCCCAGAATTCTTTGGGGAAGCCATGACTGTTTAAAGTGGTATTGTTGCATTTTAAACTTGTGGCCTGAATCATAGGTGCCAGGCAAGGTGAAGTGACCACCTCAGGCAGCAGGTTCCATGGGGCAACAGATCCAGCCTTCAAGGAATGCATTGGAACACTCCTTTGGGGCCAGATATGCTGCCTCCTCAGCAGCCCCCTGCTGGTCTCCTCCCACCCCTAGGGAGGAAATGGCTGGGGCTGCCCTCTGGGGTCTACACTTGCCCATCATGAGTCAGAGCAGGCCCTTTCCCTGCCCCCTCCCCCTGGCATTTGATTTCAACCATCAGGGAAGCTTGATTTGATTCCCACCCCCCTCCACCTCTGGTTCCCAATGTAGATCTTTACCTACCTGATCTTCCCTGGTGGGGTGCCATTTTGAGCTTCACCTCAGATGCCAAAATGTCTTGGGCTGGCCCTGCTCAGTGAGCTTCATGGCTAAGTGGGGGGGGGGGTCTAAACCCTAGTCTCCAAGGTCCTAGTCCATTCTAACCACTACACCACACTGCTTGCTAGTTTTTCTATGGCTCCAGACTCACGTCAGATTGCCGCCTGCAGCCAAGCCCTGACCAACGAAAATTCTAGGAGGTGAGCTGCCTTGTTTGAATTTCACCCAGCGCTCGGCAAACCATCTTCAAACCAAGGATCACAGCCATTTTCGGAGCAGATGTCTGCATGGCAAGGGAGACTACGGATGCCTCCAGAGCGGGGCCTTCATTTTCTGATAAAAGATAACGATCCCCTCAGTTTTACTTACCCAGCCGAGACAATGTGCACGCACTGTCACGAAAGGAAATTAAAAAGTTGATAGCCAGTCTCTCTTTCGGGGGTGAGGGGTGGAGATGGAATATGAGCTACTATGCGGAGGGTGCAGGGCGAAGATGAGCTAATATTTCTCAAGGAGCCCTGCAAAGCCTCTTGTGTGAGGAAATGGCTCACATTTGTATAGGCACAACCATCCTCACCTGCCAATTGCGCAGGAAGGTGTCCTATCGCCCCCTCCCCATCAGCTTTCTCATAATATGTCAGCCTGACAGAGATAAGGATCCTACAGCAACACTTCCGCTTGGATATGTGCTTGAAATCAGCATAGCTCATAAGGCGGCTTGGGCTCAAAGACATTTTCACCGGCATTGCTTGCACACACGCAAGCGCGCGTATGCACACACACACATCTCCAAAGCAACTGCTTTTAATTTCCAAGAAACTCTTTGAAGCCTCTGTCTACATGCGAAATGAGCAAAGGTATCAAAGTAGTCCTCTACTTTGTGTCTGGGAGAGGGAAAGGATGGGGTGGGGGTGGAATACATTTCAAGGACGCAAGAATGGTGGACCTTCGAACCTCCAGACCTCTGGAGCGATGACTGCAGCTCTGGTTAGAGCATTTGTTTGCACTCAGAAGGTTGCAGGTTCAAGCACTAGCATCTCCAGGTAGGGCTAGGAGAGACACTGCCCGAAATGCTGGGGAGCTGCCCCTGGTCAGTGTTGGCAATATTGAGCTAGATGGGCCAATGGTCCGAGTACAAGGCAGCTTCCTATGCCTTAAGGGGATGGCTGCAGAAAGGAAGGGTAGAACATCTGTTTTGCACATGGAACAGGCACGTCCAACTCCCAAGAGACTGTGATCTACTCCCACAATAAAAAAACAAAGAAACTGGCAGTGATCTACCCATTGGATTGACCAAAGTTGTAGAGCTTTTTTGGGGAAGGAAGACCCAAAGTTGTTGTTGTTTTGAGCGATCAATCAGGATCGGTCTGGGATGTCCTGAGGTCAACCGGTATATCATTATCAATTGGTTGGACATGCCTGATATAGAAGATCCCAAGTTCAGCCCCTGGCATTGCCAGGTAGGCCTTGGACTGTCACCTATCTGAAACCCTGCAGAGCTGCTTCCAGTCAGTGTCAACAGTACTGAGTTAGATGGACCAGTGGCCTGACTCAGTGTAGGGCAGATTCCTATATTTATAGGGAAGGATGGTAGCCACACGCAGTCAGTGTAGAAAATAATAATTCCCACCAATCTCAGGGAGCCCCATGGCCATGCTTGGTGTCCAACATCATACGTAAGTAAGGATGCAATTTCCCCATCTCTGGAATAACAATATAAAAATCCTTTGACTTCTAAATAAGACAAGGGTATGGTCATGCATGAAACTTAAAAGCCTGCTCCAATGTACAGTGGTACCTCAGGTTAAGTACTTAATTCGTTCCGGAGGTCCGTACTTAACCTGAAACTGTTCTTAACCTGAAGCACCACTTTAGCTAATGGGGCCTCCTGCTGCTGCCGCACCAATGGAATACAATTTCTGTTCTCATCCTGAAGCACTATTTCTGGGTTAGCGGAATCTGTAACCTGAAGCGTATGTAACCTGAGGTACCACTGTATGTTGCTCACTCTAGTCCCAGAAAGCTTGGGGGGGTTACTGTGAAGCAGGGATGAGGCATCTGTTGCCCTCTGAACGCAGGTGAACATCAGCTTCCATCAACCCCAGCCAGTATAGTCAGGGAAGATGTGAGTCATTGTTTGGAGCACCAACATCTGGAGCGCCCCATTGCGAGCTGTACCCACACTTCCCCCTTTTCTGTCCACAGAGTATGAATGTAAGAAGAGCGTGTGTGCGCGCACACACACACAGCCCTGCCACTTGCCTGTCTTCTTATTTATAAGCAGTCCAAGGGGGGGAAACTGTCAGTTCCCTCTTCCTTAGTCTCAGGCTGCACACCCACAGCATTTTATTCTGGAGTAAATGGCAATAGAGGACTTGTTTTTTCCCCTATGTGGTACACCCACCATCTATCTTGTTGCAAATCAATTCTGCATTACCCCCCAGTGTATTAGAAAACTGATACATGTGGTCCTGGCAATGGAAGGGGAGGGGGTTGTATCCACACCTGCCCATGACATTGTGGGTGAGTGTAGACCCAGACTGCAGTCATTGTTTCTTTCCTCTTCATTCACCTGGGGGAACTCGCAGGTAGGAAAAAAACACAGGTAACCT
Source organism: Podarcis tiliguerta (assembly GCF_965153285.1). NCBI lineage: Eukaryota > Metazoa > Chordata > Lepidosauria > Squamata > Lacertidae > Podarcis > Podarcis tiliguerta. The sequence continues at coordinate 9,153,907 of NC_139553.1, forward strand.
AATCCTGGGCGGCTTTACCAAATGTGTCTTAACCAACCACCGCTCAACCTTGTGGACAGTTGGATCTAAAACCAATCTAGATTGAAAGCAGCATGTTGAGGGCGAGCATGAATGATTCTGGATTGAGAAACACGATTCGTGCTATGAAAGGGTTAGTGTGCACATAGCCTCAGTGTTGCCATTGTAGAACTGAATAGGGAGGAGGGTGGGGACACAGGTGGAGTTAGTGGGCTCTGCCTGTGATTGGTTGGCTACAAGAAGCCTTTTTGTCTGGTGACTATAATCTCTGCTGGAATCATTTTCTTTCAGTAATTTCTTGCAAATGTCTTGCATGGCCACCGTTCCCAATGCCTCCTTGAGCTCTAAATCCCTCTCTTACATAGTGAAGATTGGTCCATGAGGGCAAATGGGTCACCATCCCCACCTTCTCCAGTGCAGGGGATAGTCATGGCTGTCAGCATCCTCTCCTTAGTCTCTGCCATGGGAGAATATTCACCCAGTGCTTTTCCAGCTGCACTGGCTCCCGGTGGAGTACAGGGTCAGATTTAAGGTGCTGGTTTTGACCTTAATAGCCCTTCAGGGTCTAGGACCCTCATACCTATGGGGCCGCCTCTCCTGGTATGCCCCATGGAGAGCCTCAAGGTCCATAAATAGCAACACCCTAGTGGTCCCAGGCCCTAAGGAAGTTAGATTAGCTTCAACCAGAGCCAGGGCCTTTTCAACACTGGCTCCGGCCTGGTGGAACGCTCTGCCTCATGAGACCAGGGCTCTGCAGGATCTGATTTCTTTCCGCAGGGCCTGGAAGACAGAGTTGTTCCGCCTGGCCTTTGGCTTGGAGCCAATTTGATTCCCTCCCCCTCTTTCTTTATTCTTTTTCCTTCCTTCTCCTGTGATGAGGCTGCATTTTAATATTTTAATGTTTCAATATTTTAATGGTTGTATTTTAATCTTGTTTTTAACTTGTATTCATTCAACTTGTTTTTATTATTGCTTGTTAGCCGCCCTGAGCCCGGTCTTGGCTGGGGAGGGCAGGGTATAAATTATTATTATTATTATTGTTGTTGTTGTTGTTGTTGTTGTTAGTTCCTTGTAGAACTTGGCAGGGAGGAAGAATGGGGGCGAAACTAGGAGCTGCCTTTGCCTCTCATTGGTGCCACCTACTGCTGGACTCCTTGCCTCCGTACCAGTCCCAGAGTGCTCTGGCCATGACTGTTGTAATGCACCCCTCACAGGGCAGGGACACCTGGAAGTTTATGAGCCTAGGCAGTCACCTTTTCCTCAAAGCCCACTGTTTAAAGAACAGCATAAACTTGGAGAGGGCAATAGAAATGATCATCTGCTGGCAGAGCACACAAGTGGTCTTCCATCCCCAGGGGTACAGAGGAGTAGGCTGGCTCCCACCTATCTTCAGCTTACCCAAAGACTTAGCTTACCCCCATGCAAGCTGCCCTTCCTCCTCCCTGCTCCTCAAGGTGAAGAGCTGATCTTGCCAATCCAACCGCAACTTTCTCCCCAAAGGAGGGCAGCTTTGCAGAGTTCACCAAACCTCCTTTCTGCTAACTCCCCCAAGTGCTGAAGAGGATAATTAATGAGACAAAAAGGCCAGGGTAAGGCTTTAATCTAAACCAGGCTATTAGGAAAATCAATGAACAAGACACCAGTTCAAAAAAGCTTACAGCCTAGTGTGGGGTCGCAGCCTTCCCAAGGGAAGAGTCTAGCTTGCAGCTTGATCAACACCAGCAAGAGAAGAAAGAGAAGTGGCAAGAAGATATGTTCATTTCATTTTTCCCATTGCCATGGCAAGGCAAAAAAAAATCAGTTCGAAGCCAGCCAACAGTGGTCAACCAGCTTTTGGGCATCAATCTGTCAGGGGGAAGCTTCCTGCTATAGAATTCTTGTTTTCCATGCAATTAAAGCAGTGGGGAGCATGGGTGTATCCAGGATTTTTGTTGGGGGGGCAGGCCTTTTGGGCGGGGGGCAGAACCTCAGTTTGCTGTGTCTTTTTGATTTTTATTGATGAGGGCAGCTGCCCCCCCCCCGGCTATGTCCATGGTGGGAGGACCCATTTCTTTTTTTCCTATGAAAGGGCCACTGACCAGGGGCCCTCAGCCAACAGTGGAGGAAGCCACAGCAAATGGTGGGCATTGCTGGAGTCATATCTGAGTATGCTTGACAGCAGAGTTAAGTGTCATGACCCCTGAATCTAGTAGTGATCTGGACACAGTCCAAAGATGCAGAAGGTAGCAGATGGGTCAGGTCCAGGGCTCAGAGCCAGCTGCTGAAGATAGGGAGAAAATTGTGCCAAAGGCTACTAGAAAGCTGGAGACCACCAAGACCATCAAGGTCTGTGGAGCTAAAGCTCTGGACCCTCATGAGCACCAGATGCCTCCCACTGCACATCATTGGTCTGGCAGTGCAGGGAGCGCAATAGGAATAGAGGAGGAGTGTCCATCTTTAGGCCACAAGGTTGGACCGATAAGGCTCTTAAGTTCTCTTAATGGGGTGTAGCCTGGAGGAGGAAGTCTGGAGACAGAAGGCCTCCGTCTGCTCCCAGCCTTACCCAGAGCAAGTTGCTCACTTCAAGATGTCTGTGGTTCATCTGCAGCTTTTGACCAGCCTTGCCTCCAGTGTTGCAGTTTTTTTCCATGGGAAAAAACAGAACATGACAGTGGGGAACCTCATGCGCAGAGACTGATTGCAGCCCCTCCAGGCCCCTCTGTCAGGACCTTGGAACTCTCCCAAACTACACACTCCTCGCCAGCCCTGCTTTGCACCATTTCCAAATGCTTTCTGTCTGTCTGGAATATGTCATTGAACTCTGTTGATGTAGAGTTGCCATATCTTGAAGAGCAAAAAAGAGGACAGTCCAAGCCGCTGCCAGCCCGAGCAGGGGAGAGGCACACGGGTGCAGGTGTGGGGTGGCCACCGCACCCACACGCCTTTCCCCCCAGGTTGGGCTGGCAGCGGACATGGCATGCAGAGCAGCCTGCGCCCAAGCTAATAATAATAATAATAGTAATAATAGTAGTAACAGGAGTAAAGGTAAAGGGATCCCTGACCATTAGGTCCAGTCTCGGACGACTCTGGGGTTGCGGTGCTCATCTCGCTTTATTCGCCAAGGGAGCTGGCGTACAGCTTCCGGATCATGTGGCCAGCATGACTAAGCCACTTCATGGCGAACCAGAGCAGCACACGGAAATACCATTTACCTTTCCGCCAGAGCGGTACCTATTTATCTACTTGCACTCTGACATGCTTTCGAACTGCCAGTTGGGCAGGAGCAGGGACCGAGCAAGAGGAGCTCACTCCGTCGTGGGCATTTGAACCACTGACCTTCTGATCAGCAAGTCCTAGGCTCTGTGGTTTAACCCACAGCGCCACCCGCGTCCCTTAGTAACAGTAGTAGTAATAATAATAATAATAATAGTAATCTCCCCCAAACCCAGACATTCCCTTTAAAATTTAAAAATCCCCCAGATGGGCATGCTGGCCCCCCAAAAGAGAGCATGTCTGTGATTTCCCGGACATATGGCAATCCTAGTTGATGCCTGTTGGATGCCACAATGCTAATTCAGCTCTTGTAGTGTGGCAGCAATCCAAACCTGGAGTAAATAGCAGTTGTGTGTTGGTGCATGGGTCCCTTGGCAGTCCCAGACAGACAAGGAGGAAGAGGAAGAAGAAACAGACATGGGGATGAAAGGCTGGCACACATGGCTGGAGATGTCCTCCCCCTGCTGCTCTAGATGTCAGAGAGGGAGAAGCAGAGTGTCATGAACTGGCAAGACAAGGGGGAGGAGGAAGAGCATTCTGGGGAGAGCTGTAGCTGCGAGTGGTACACACCATGGCAAGCTGGGGATGGAGAAGTTGGGGGCATAGAAAGTACCCATGGGGCAACAGAGGGGATGGGGAACCAGAGGGGCCCCAGTCTGCATGAACACAGTGGGCTCTGAGGCGTAGGGAGCAGCGGGAGATATGCTCTAGGTGGCTGAGGCAGGTAAGGGCCCACAGCTCAACTCCCTAGCTGGCCAGGTGGGGCTGATTAGCTCAGGGCGGTGGTGTGTGATTCCTCAGCTGGAATAGGTTCAGAACAGGTGAGGGTCACGTCTCATCAAGCCCAGATGCTCGAAGCAAAGATGAGGTACTGTGTCTGCTCAACTTCCCATGTTAATAGACCATGGCCTGGGTGTCCAAGAGCTCCACAGGACCATGCTTTTCCGAACTATACTCCAGGTTCCCTGCCCCTGGACTGGCTGCAGAGGCAGGACCTGACCTGACTGTTGGGACTTTTGATTTGGGTTTGCTGTATTGAACATTGGCTGTCTTTCCTGACTGCTGGAGTTCCAGACTACTTGCTAGCATTTACTTTTTGGACTGTATACACCAATGGCACTGGTCAATAAGTACACCGGGGTTCAGGACAGAGCTACCACCAGGGAGGATCTGGACCAGCCAGGGGGAGGGGCTGAACAGGAGGTGGTGGTGGAGCTGGAGGCAGAGAGGCAGACATAAGTTTGGTTGCCAAGGATCAGACACTGCCTTTGTAGTGGGGACATTAGCTGCATCTACCCAGAGCATGAGTCTGCATGCACAAGAGACTTGTAGGGCGAGAGAGTCCAGTAAGTGAGCTCACTACATCTTGTCTTTAAAAGCTTGGTAGGAAGGGGGTATGCCAACTGTTGGGACAACTTCATCACTTCCATTTGGTTATGAACATCTTGCCTTGCTCATACCTTGGGATCTCCGCTTCTGGCCTTTTGCTCAGGACTGAATCTATACTATTAAAAGGTAAAGGTAAAGGGACCCCTGACCATTAGGTCCAGTCGTGGCCGACTCTGGGGTTGCGGCACTCATCTCGCTTTATTCGCCATGGGAGCCAGCATACAGCTTCCGGGTCATGTGGCCAGCATGACTATGCCGCTTCTGGCAAACCAGAGCAGCGCACGGAAACGTCGTTTACCTTCCCGCAGGAGTGGTACCTATTTATCTACTTGCACTTTGATGTGCTTTCGAACTGCTAGGTGGGCAGGAGCAGGGACCAAGCAACGGGAGCTCACCCCATCGCGGGGATTCAAACCACCAACCTTCTGATCGGCAAGTCCTAGGCTCTGTGGTTTAACTCACAGCGCCACCCGCGTCCCTTGAATCTATACTATTAGCAGTGAAGATTTATTACTTAAGAAGTAAAAGTCTCTGTCATGTTTTGGGACGGGAGCCTGACAGCCTTATTATCAACAATGAACTGCTGCCATTAACTGTTAATTGAACCAGTTTAATTCAACTCCATGGCAGTCAGCTGCCAGAAATGTCATCAGCTGGGGTTGGGCCGGGGAACAATTTCACAGACACGGCTTGTCAAAATCCAGTCTCAAGCCTGGCTTGCAGGAGAGCCAGGATCAAATCCCTGAGGCTCATGCTGTGGCCTTGAGCATATTCTTAACTTTACCTAACAGAGTTATTGTAAGGATGAAAACCACAATTTTAAGAAAGCAGCAACCATCTTGAACTGAAAACAATGGAGGGGGGGGGAAGAGTTGCTGTTAATTGCAGGTACAGGGGGATCCTGCCTCAGCGTGTATTGCTTATAATTCAAGTATCATTTTCAGAGTGCATTTATCAATTCCATCCAGTGGCGTAGCGTGGGGGGTGCAGGGGGGGCCGGCTGCACCGGGCGCAACATCTGGGGGTTAGGGTTAGGGGGCGCAAATCCACGGGTTAGGGGGTGCAAATTACTTGCCTTGCCCCGGGTGCTGACAACCCACGCTACGTCACTGATTCCATCTCATCTACTATAATGCCTGCAAAGGAGGGGAAGGAAGGAAGGAAGGAAGGAAGGTAGGTTGGTTCTCTTAACTGGCATGCAACCATTTCCCTCTCCATTCTTCCAATTGGTTCATGGCTTGCATAGCAGCCTCTGGCCCATTGCTGAGAGCCTCAGGCAGAAACCCCCTTTGTGCTCTTTTCTGCCTTCATCCAAGAGTCCTTTTGCTCTCATCCTTTGGTTCATGCCTCCAGTCAATGTAGATTTACATATGTGTGGGGTGGGAGGTAGAGGAGGAAAACTGTAGGCAAATCTACACCATTCATTTAAAGCACATGGTGCCCTTATCCCCAAGAACAGTGGGAACTCTAGTTTTCCTCTCACAGAGCTACAATTCCCAGGTTATTTTGGGGAGGGGGGAATCATTGTCAACATTTGTGGGTTTGGGTCTCTCAGTAAGTGTCCTCCTCCCCCTACAACCAAAGGGTTGAAGCAAAGCCAATCGTACTCAAAAGTAGCCCCATGAAATTAATGAACATGACTAGCCTGGGTCCATTCATGTCAATGGGCTGACTCGGAGTTATATGCAATCCTAAATTTCCTTTTAAACTTAAGACTGGCTGGCATTTAAGCCTTCCTTCAAATTATGGGGATGTCGAATTGGGAACGACAAATTATCAGAGATCTGCAACGGGCTTTGTATGAGTATATTTGGCCTTGCTGTTGTTATTCCATAAAATGGGACCAGCCTCCTAGTGGATGAGGAAGCCTGCATTCGAGTCTTTAGATCAGGGTTTGGCAACCTCAGGCCCAGGGGCTCAATGTGGCCCTCCAGGCCTCTCTTATCTGGCCCTTGGAACTCTCCCCACACCACACCCCTTCCTTGACCACGTTCTTTCCCCAAACCACTCACATCACCAGCCTTCTTTTTCCTTGAGTGTTCTTGCAAGCCTGGAATGTGGACTTTGAACTGTAATAATGACTTTTGCTTGCTTGTATCTTAGAGGTTATAGTAAAAGCTATGGTTTTCCCAGTAGTGATGTATGGAAGTGAGAGCTGGACCATAAAGAAGGCTGATCGCCGAAGAATTGACGCTTTTGAAATATGGTGCTGGAGGAGACTCTTGAGAGTCCCATGGACTGCAAGAAGATCAAACGCATCCATTCTTAAGGAAATCAGCCCTGAGTGCTCACTGGAAGGAAAGATCCTGAAGCTGAGGCTCCAATACTTTGGCCACCTCATGAGAAGAGAAGACTCACTGGAAAAGACCCTGATGTTGGGAAAGATGGAGGGCACAAGGAGAAGGGGATGACAGAGGACGAGATGGTTAGACAGTGTTCTCGAAGCTACAAACATGAATCTGACCAAACTGCGGGTGGCAGTGGAAGACAGAAGTGCCTGGCGTGCTCTGGTCCATGGGGTCATGAAGAGTCGGACACGACTGAACGACTAAACAATCTTCGAGGTGTGCATATGTATAGAAACTAGCCTACTGCACAAGGATAACAACTCCAGTTGCTTTTGCATCCATTTTCCCTTGCATCTGGGCCTGCCCATCACCGGTGTATGGCCCCTGGAAGACAGCCCAGAGGAAAACACGGCCCGCAGGTTAGAAACGATTCACCAGCCCAAGTTGGCACCAGTAGCAAAGGGAGAACGGCAACAAAAGGCTGATCCTTCAGGCAGATCTTGCTGTTTTGCTTATACATAACACAGGGGATTTTTTTAGCTGAGTTGCAGGATATTTATTGCTTTGTGCCTTACCCCACACTGAGAGCAGTTGCAGAAAACCAGTGCAAGAATCCCACTCGCTGTAATTCAAATGGACTTCCTTCTATCTTAAGGTAAACAAGCACGGACTGAGGCTGCGCAGGAGGGCAGTCAGCTGTGAATAGCCTGCGGCCTCCTCAAACCTGAGCTTTGCCAATGGGAAGAGGCTGCTACTCCTAGGGGAAGCCATCACAGACTGGCAGGGCCTCCGCCTCCACTGTCACCCCAGAGCATCACCATTTGGTGTGTGAAAATGCTTTTTGCCAGTGACATTTGCAGAGCAGCGGTCTGGTCTCCCACCAGCCTCAGATTCACTCTGATATATTTAAGTTTTGGGAAATGGTGGTAGGAAAACCAGCAGATAGGAACCACCCATTGGCAAACTGGAACCTGTACTATTTAGTCTGCAAAGCATCATGACAGAGGCAGACCACCGGGTCCAGTTTAGCTCAGTATTATTCACATGCCAGGATAGGGAAGCGTTCAGCCTGAGGGCCACATCCCCTTTCTGGGCAGCCTTCTGGGGGCCACAGGCTAGTTTCTATACACAACCCTCCCTCTCCTTCATCCAGGGAAGCAAGAGGCAAGAGTTCAAGGACAGATTCCAGGCACGCAAAGGACACTCAAGTAGGGTTGGCTTTGGTGTGGCCTGGGAAGAATGGGTGTGGCTGAGGTGGTGGCGATTGCTCAGAGGGCCAGAAAGGTCTGGAGGGCTACATTCAGCCTTCAGGCCTAGAGTTTACCCACCCCTGCTGCAAAGCTTCCTATTACTAGGATTCTCCTTCATTGCCAGCAATGCCAGAGTATAAAATCTCCCTAAATTCAGTTTCTTCCACTTAAGTAGCACCAATACCCCCAATGAAACGTAAGCAGCTCATTCCAGCTGGCCAAGGTGCATATGGATGAGTAGTCTTTAATGGGGCTACTTATTTTTTTTATTAAAAAATCCCATATGATCCACACATTATAGCCAGGACAAGAATTATACAAATGGCAGAAATAGAGAATCCTATATGGATAATAGGAAGGTTTGGGTAAACAGAAGGAAGGCAAACCGCCTGGGAAAATGTGCATCAGGTGCAGCTGTTGGGAACATAGAAATATCCCTCATATTTAGCAAGACTGTTGATTTGTCTAGTTTAGTACTGTCTACGTTGACTGGCGGCAGGGTTTCAGGCACAGGTCTCTCCCAGTCCTACTTGCAGATACCAGGGACTGGACCTGGTACCTTCTGCATGAAAAGTAGATGCTGCACCACTGAACTGCAGTCCTCACCAGTTGTTACTTTTAGATTGTGATGCATTGAGTTATGGTTTGGAGAAGGCAATGAATGGAGAAGGTACCATATTTTTCGCTCTATAAGACGTACCAGACCACAAGACGCACCTAGTTTTTGGAGGAGGAAAACAAGAAAAATAATATTCTGAATCTCAGAAGCCAGAACAGCAAGAGGGATTGCTGTGCAGTGAAAGCAGCAATCCCTCTTGCTATTCTGGCTTCTGGGATAGCTGCGCAGCCTGCATTCGCTCCATAAGACGCACACACATTTCCCCTTACTTTTTAGGAGGGAAAAAGTGAGTCTTATAGAGCAAAAAATACGGTAAGTTACAGTCAAGAAAAGCTTTATGCCCTTTTCAGAGGCACAGAAAAAGTAATCATTTCATTAACGGCCTGGGGCTTTGCCTGTCTCTCTCTTATAAAGTCGCATATGTGTGCACACCCACCTGCAACCCTCTCCACTTTCTAATTTAGACTTGGAATCCCACTTGCAGGAGGTGATGTCTGACAAGCCTCTCAGCCTCAGATTAGGAGGATAGCCATGATTGACTTGCCTTTCAGGGTTCTTCTTGGGAACACAATACAAAAACGTAACACAAAGTCCTATGAGCACTAAAAAAGAAAAATGTTACAGAAATGTTCAAATGCCATTGTTATTGCCTGATTTCTGAGCTGCTTATAAACATGTGATATAGCTGCAAAGTAAACCCTGCTATGAGGATGATAATTGTTCCTGGATTAATTAAACTAGAATAAAAGTGTGCATAGTAAAAGTGTGCTCAAGGGGGAGTATTGGAAAAAATTAATCTAGTAAAGACTAAAGAGGCCAAAGGGGGCAAAATGTTTAATGCACTTTTTATTGATTTCATTGAAAACAGAACAAGGAAATGACAGGAGCCCAAAGGTGGGAACCTTTGAAACTCAAAAAAAAAAAAGGAAAAAAAATTTAACAGAAAGGAAAAGGGGGGTAAAGACCACCCAGCAATATGAACGGTTTAGAAGAGATGCACCCCTCCCTCTCCAAAAAAAGAAAAATTAACCCCACAAAAAACAAAACAAAAAAGTCCCCAAACCTGGTACTGCACTAATTACAGTATTTAAGAGATAAATGGGGAAAAAGATGATCTGCTTTACCACCGCACAAAAGGTGATGACAGATTTTATTCCCACTACAATACTAACAAAAGGTCTTGTGGGTTTTGTCGTCCCTGCATTTTATACTAAGATCACTTTGTTCTTTTCTTTTTTTTCTTCTTTTTATTATACAATTGAAAATTTCATTTTACGTAGTAGTGAGAAAAAAATCACACTAAAATCAGCACCGTTGAGTTGCTCGGGTGAGTTGCTTCTCTGTTCAGCTCCCCCCAGTATGGTACAAGAGAAATCAGTTCGATCCAACCGTCAACCTCACAATATGTAGCTTTAAGTGGGGAGTCACGGGGAGGAAATGAATGAAATCGGAAAAACGGCGATGGCACAGATAGACCACATTTGCCACCATGTTCTCAGGGGTGCCCAGGCGGAGCTTTTGCTTCAGGAAATGCCTGTAAGAGGGCCTCTCTGTAAGTGCCAGTTTCTCCGTATGGGAAAACAAACGGAAAAAAAATCCTCAATTCCTTTTCCAGAGTTAGTGTTATGTAAGGAATCCTTCCAAGCCTCTCATTGCACGATAGGGGTGTATGCACCGAAACACTGGAAAAAAATGAAAACTGTAATGAAGAAGCCCCTATCTGGACTTGGGAGAACCTCTGTGAGGCTTGGACAAATAATTAAGAGGTTGTGACGGAGAACAGCAAATACGCTGGCTAAGGCAGGCACCTTGTTCGAAAGAAGTTCCGTTTCAATCCTCGGACGATGAGCGAGAAAGGAAGGTCTGCCTGCAAAGGTTAAGCTGGCCCCGGTGCTTGTGCCAAGGAGGTGGGTTTGGCTTCAAGAAATCGTCATCACCATAATCATCATCACATTTCATCAAGTATTCAGAGTTCTACTACAACTGGAGAGATGCAACATCAGCAGTTCAGTCAAATCTTCTCCTTTCAGGTGGGGGAATCAAGTGGGTGGGCGGAAGACCTCTTCCTTGGCTCGGAGAACAGGGATCACATTAAGAGAGGCCTCTCTCAAGGGCCTCTCAGCATGGAAGGATGAGAGCAGCTGCCCCTGGGCCTGTGCTCGCAAGCCAGCTACTTCCTGGTCTGCTGTGGGTGCAAGAAGAAAGCAGGGCGGACCTGCGTCATCTGTGACGAAGCACAAGGTGCCTGGTTCCTTTCTCCAGTAACACTCGATAGCAGCGCCTCAAAGCTGGACTGCTGCAGGGCTGTGGGGTGGTATTTTGTGTTGGGGTTTTTTTTTTTAACGGGAGGGGGAAGTCTCCTTTCTTGAAAATATATAAAAAAGAAATATCTTACAATCTGTGGTGGTGTTTTGTTTTTCTTTCTATGTGTGTAGAAAGCCCTCAAAAGGAGGTTGTTGCCACTGCTGTTGTAGAGCTCGTGTCAGGGAGCCGGGTCTCCAAGACCTCCTGGGACGAGGAAGTGCTGGCCTGCCTCTGAGCCAGGATGGCGCTGGTGTACCTGCACTTGGGAGAGCCGCAAAGGCAACTGAAGTAATTGCCCTTGACTTCCCAGAACCTATCGCCATAGTCAAACCTGAGAAATAGAGAGAGAGAGAGAGAGAGAGAAGGGGGGTGAGTTGTATTTCTGGGCAAATATACACAGGAGGAAGCTGCACAGTTGATTCCACCACCACCAAAAACAACACAGGGGAATGGGCTCCCCCACCAACCAACTGAGGCCCCCACTCCCTTCGAAGCAGTCTCCCAAGGGCTACATGTATGAAGTAAAGGACCCCTGACCATTAGATCCAGTCGTGACCGACTCTGGGGTTGCGGTGCTCATCTCGCTTTATTGGCCGAGGGAGCTGTCATACAGCTTCCACGTCATGTGGCCAGGATGACTAAGCTGCTTCTGATGAACCAGAGCAGCACACGGAAACGCCGTTTACCTTCCCGCCTGAGTGGTACCTATTTATCTACTTGCACTTTGACCTGCTTTTGAACTGCTTGGTGGGTAGGAGCAGGGACCAAGCAATGGGAGCTCACCCCGTCGTGGGGATTCGAACCACCAACCTTCTGATCAGCAAGTCTTAGGCTCTGTGGTTTAACCCACAGCGTCACCCGCCTCCCTCTCATGTATGAAGTGGGTGGGGCAAAAGCCAAAGTGGGGGTGAATGCCTGAAGAAGGGTTTAGTAGTTCTTATAAGGATCAGCTGGATGGAAACACTAGACCAGGCTTCCTCAACCTCGGCCCTCCAGATGTTTTGAGACTACAATTCCCATCATCCCTGACCACTGGTACTGCCAGCTAGGGATCATGGGAGTTGTAGGCCAAAAACATCTGGAGGGCCGAGGTTGAAGGAAGCCCGCACTAGACCTTGGTATAGACTTTCACCTCGGGGGGAAACTTTGGAAAAGTTATTTGAAGTTCACGGCATGTTAATTCTTTGAAGGAGAACTACATGAAAATGATTTACAGATGGTATTTAGCTCCGAGTAGACTTGTTAAGATGTATAAGACTGAATCAGATAAGTGCTGGGGATGCAAGGAGGTTGAGGGAACATTTTATCCATTTGTAGTGGACTTGTAAAAGGGTATTGGGAAATGATCCATAATGAATTGAAAAACAAGTTTAAAAGTACCTTCCCCAAAAATCCAGAGTCCTTTTTGTTGGGGATAATGCAGACGGAATTTCCCAGGTGTCAAAAAAGGTTATTTATTATATGCCACTACTACGGCCCATGTTTTGTTAGTCCAAAAATGGAAAATGAGTGAGATTCCAACTAAAGTAGAATGGCAATTTAAGCTGATGGAATATGCACAGCTTCAAGACTACGCCAGTCAGTGTAGACCAGGCAAGGCCAAACTTGGCCCTCCAGCTGTTTTCGGACTACAGTTCCCATCATCCCTGACCACTGGTCCTGTTAGCTAGGGATGATGGGAGTTGTAGTCCCAAAACAGCTGGAGGGCCGAGTTTGGCCATGCCTGGTGCAGACAATAATCAGCTGGGTGGACCAATGGTCTGAATCAGTAATTAGGCAGCTTTTTCTGTTTCTATAATATTGACAAGTTGAGTTCCAATATAAACAAGGAATACAGTGATTTTAAGAAAGGGAAGTGCAACATACATTTTAAAAATGAAACAGAATCTTAAGAGCCAGCAGAAAGCTAGGAAAGCTTTATCAAGCTCAGTTCAAGCTTATTAATGACCCCCACACCTTTAAAATTCATTTTCCCCACACCAACCCCATACCCCAACCCCAAAAAATAGTTGAACAAGCAACTATCTGCATTTACTGAGTCATGGCCCCTTATAATGTGAACATTGGCCCATCAACCTCAGTATTGTCTACACTGACTGGCAGCATCTCCTTAAGGTTTCAGATTGGGAGTCTCTCCCAGTCCTACCTGGAGATACCAGGGGTTTGAACCTCTGAACAGTGTTAGAAACTGAGATAGGAAAGCTAGGAGCCATGTGGGAACTAGGTTGTGGGCACCAAAACAAAATGTCTAGGCACTTTCTTCTTCTTCTTCCACATTACCAGACCAGATGATCCACCTGGCAGTGCGGTGATGGCAAAAAAAAGTATTTTTTTATTTTTTGCTCCTGGGCAAATCAGGTGTTCTGCAGGGCAGATCAGCAGCAAATGATGAGTGCAGAACACCTGATTCGCTTGGCAGTAAAAAAAAGAAGACGACACGTCTTTTGCTGCTGTGCTGCCAGGTGAATCAGGTGTTTTGTGGGGTAGTCCAGCAGCAAAAGACGTGCATCTTTTTGCTGCAGCCAGGCAGGTGGAGATGCTAGGTGCCAAGGCATTTCCACTCAGTCTCAGAAGGCCGGTTGCTGGTCACAAAGTGCAAATGGCACCCAGCTAATTTCGAATGCTGCCCGTGACCTTCCGAATGCATAGCCGATAGTCTGTTACTGTGGTGCAATGGGTTCCCATGAGCAGGAAGTTGCAGACGCCTCCTTATGTAGATTGATTTGCTTTTCAGTGTCACTTCTCAGCATCTGTTTCATGGCTTCTGTGCAAGTAAGCTGGGGCAAGGGGTGAGGGCGTGAACACACATGCGCAGATCTGAAGGAGGCCAACACATGCACAGAGCTGGAGGAACGCTTGAAAGCAGATCCAGAAAATCAAACAAGCGGCTGCCACAGCAGTGGGCTGCAGCCCCTCAACCTAATTTCCAAAGCCCCTTGAAAGCCATCAGTGCAGAGTGCTGCCAAAATAAATCTGTCCCTGAGAAATATGAGATTTTTTATGGGGGGGGGGGTTATATCTGACGTTAGCATGAGCACATCAATTGAGGATAGGTTCCCCACCCTAAGAGCAGCAATCCCCAGCTCCCTTAACAAATTACAGTTCCCAGGATTCTGAGGGAGAAGTCATGAGCTTTGATATAGCTCAGTCAATAGAGAACGAGACTCTTTGATCTTGGGGTTGTGGGTACAAGGGGGGTTGAACTAATGACCCTTGTAGTTCTTTCCAACTCTGCAGTTCCACAATTCAATGACATGCACATTGAATGTATGGTCCGAGTGTGACCTTGTTTTGTTGAATACAACCCAAAGAGAAGGAGCCTGCAGAACAGGGAGATGGAAATGGGTAGGCTCTGACCCAGACCTCTCCTGGTTTCAGACCTCCCCACTGCTAGCATGTGACCCATGGGCATCCATGGAGATGGGGCAGGAGGTCAAGGGGGAGCAATTCCCCTCCCTGCGAACTGATGAACCATAATCCCAATTCCCAGCACTTATCCGCTCCCTTCCCCCAAAGAGTGAGTTTCTAGCACTTGGAGATTAGACATGATGTACAGGCACTATACATCGTTTCCGTGTGCGGCTCTGGCTCGCCACAGCAGCGATGTCACGCTGGCCACGTGACCCGGAAGTGTCTCTGGACAGCGCTGGCCCCCGGCCTCTTGAGTGAGATGGGCGCACAACCCTAGAGTCTGTCAAGACTGGCCCGTACGGGCAGGGGTACCTTTACCTTTACAGGCACTATACCCACAGATGCCCACAATCTGACCCCCCACCACACAAATATTATCCCTGAAGGAATGGCTGTCCCTGACAGGCCAAGAGCTGCCTCCATCCCTGTGCTTAAGCAACTCTTCTTCCTCCCTCCTCCTCCTGCTTTCCATTCCTGCCATTTCCTCTTCTTCCTCTTACACATACCCAATCTCTTCTCCCGCTTGGATATTCCTGGTACTGAAGAATGCAATTCTGGGAAAGCGCAGGTCCTGGTGGGACATGAACACTCGTATGGCGGTCAGGTTGGGCTCGCAGAAATGGTTGATGAAGCGGCTGATGTTGCCGTAAAAGCGGGCATCTATGCAGTACACGTCTTTGTCCTGAGGAAGTTTGGGGGGGGGGACGACACAGAGAGAGAACCTCTGATTAGACCTGAGTTTTTGTTCCATGTAAAATCAATCTCTGCTGGAGCTGGAGGAAATTATTTGAAGAGTTATCCTGTGCAGGTATTTTAGCCACTCACTTAGGCCCCGTATGCACCATGTACTTAAAGCAATTCTTATACCACTTTGAAAGTCATGGTTTCCACCGAAGAATTGTGGGAACTGTTTGTTAAGGGTGCAGAGTACTGCTAGAAGAAACCCACCCACCCCCCACATTCTTCCTCACAGAGCTACAGTTCCTAGAGTTGGGAAACAGGACCAAATGTCTCATTTTCCACCCCCCCCCCCACTGAATACTTTTCAGTCAATAGAGACCAAGGTCCCATTTGCAGTATACAATAAAAGCATCTTTATACCACTTCGCCCAAAGAATCCTGGGAGCCATAGTTTGTTAAGGGTGCAGAGTACTGCTAGGAGAACTCCCTATTCCCATCACAGAGGTACAATCCCCAGAGTACCCTGTGAGGGGGGGGGGGATGCGTTTGCACTATGCTGACCCTTTCTCCTCTACAATTCCCAGAATTCCTTGGGAAGAAGGATTGACTGTTAAAACACTTTGGGAATTGTAGCTCTGCGAGTGGGAGTAGGTGTCCCTAGCAGCTCTCAGCATCCTTAACACCTTCAGTTCGCAGGGTTCTTTGGTGGAGGGCCATGACTGTTTAAAAGTGGTGCCGCACTGCTTTAAATGCATAGTGTAGATACGGCCTTAAGAACAAGCAAAACAACTGAATTAAAAGTTATTAAGAGGCAGCATCCAACTAATGCCCCATGGTGGAAGTGGGTCTGCATGAGGCATTTTGCCTTTCAGGGTTGTACCCAACTAAGTTCTACTCAGAGTAGGCCCACTGAGATTACTGGATCCAAGTTAAATAGTGTTTGTTATTCTTCAGTGAGTCTACTTTGAGCAGGACTAGCGTTGTATACAATCCTTGGTAACTAATCTTTGTTCCCCTCCCGCCCCCCCATCACCTTTGGGCAAAGAGTCGTGCTCAGCAGAGGCTGTTTACGAGCCGGTGGCCCAGAAGAAGACGTCCCAGTTTCCCCCATCATCTGTCCCCTGAGTCTCTCAGCCCTTTCCCCTTCCCAATTCTACAGGATGTTTTGCTTTCCCTAAAAGGCGAGAAGAGCTTCCTGTCACACCAACTTACAGATGGTGAAATGGGGGGCGGGGCGGGGGGGAAGAGGCAGAATTTGTTTTAGCACTTTCTGCTTGTCCTACAAGCCCTTCAAATTTACTACCTGGTCGCCAAGTTCAAAAAGGTAGGTGTCTTCTTCCCGTACATTTGCCTCTGAATCAGAAATTAGCTCTCCAACATACCTGCAGGAGAAATGAGAAACCAGAATTGGAGACTAATGACCTTTTTTTTTTGCAAGAGATTTGGACATACGGTAGTTGATGCATTCAAAAGAACCTCCTTCCAAGACAGCCTCCTCCTTAACATCCCAAAACCCGGTCCTCTCCATTTTGACAGGTTTTGGGTGACCTGAATGACTGCTCCCTTCAAGGGGTCAGCTTGCACTCTGTTCCCAGAAGGAAAAAGCCACAGCCTGGCATGTTACTCCAGAGCAGTGGCCTTTAATGAACTGTAGGAGGAGCTAGACTACAAGGTAAGAGATAAATAAATGGGTCCTCCAATGCATATTTGGGTTAAAATAGGGTCCTGGGTCTGAAAAGGCTGAAGGCACTTGCTGGCCTGGGACTGGTAGGGCGGATGGCAGGGAGACCAACAGTAGGTGGGTCCAGAGGCAATGACAAGTGATGCCAACATGTTGTCCTGCTCTGCCCTGCTGAGTTCTACATGGGAACAACACTGAGACTAAACAAGAGGAAGCTTACAGGCAAGGCCAGCACATCCTGGGCTGGTTGTAAGTAGGATGGCAGGCATGTGAGGGCAAACGAGTGTTGCTTAGCCTGGGCTCCATTTTCCCAGCAGAGCAGCCTCCATTACTCTATACCAGGCATCCCCAAACTCGGCCCTCCAGATGTGTTGGGACTACAACTCCCATCATCCCTAGCTAAGAGGACCAGTGTTCAGGGGTGATAGGAACTGTAGTCCCAAAGCATCTGGAGGGCCGAGTCTGGGGATGCCTGCTCTATACCAATGAGTCTGTTAAAGATGCCCCCAAAGCATTTTCAGTCTGACAAAGTCACTCAATAATGTGAAGCCAGACCAGTGAGGGGTGTGGCCTAGGGAGAGACCAAAGGGTCTTCCCATTCCTGCTCTGGCTGCAGAGGTATCTGGTCACCCTGAAGGCTCCACCTCTTCTGCCTGCAGCTTTTCCAAGACACAGTGAGACCACTTCACACGAGTTGCCTCCTAGCATCCTTTAAAGCTGGGGTGGGGGTCCTGTGGCCCTCAAGGTGCTGCTGGACTACAACTCCCATCATCCTTGACCATTTGCTATGGTGGCCACTCTGGAGTGTCCCTCCTGCATCACAATCTCTTCCAGATTCATTGGTGAGTGTGGTTAAAAGGTTGGCCTCCTAAACATATGGGCACATTTAAGGGTGAAATTGTTTCCACCCACCTTCTCCTAAACAATGCTAATATGTCATTCCAGGTTAATTAGAAATTAATAATCTGGTTCAGAGCAACTCTAACAAGATGTGCTAGGAATAACATTTCTACTTGTAATTACTTTAAGAACATTTTTAACTGTAATTGCTTTTAGATCTCTTTTAGCTGTAATTGTTTTTAGAATGTGTTAATCTGTTTTAGAATGTTTCTGTTTTTAAATTGTGTATCTGTTTGCCGCTCTGGGCTCCTCTGCGGAGGAAGGACGGGATACAGATTCAGTAAGTATATGAAATCAACAGACACACACTTTAAAGGTTGCTAGCTAGGCTGCCTTTACGCTGCATACCTCCTTTCTCAGGTCTTTTGAGCCTCTGACTTTGCATCTCATCAAGCAGTTCTGTAGCATTGCAGAGGCTGTAAAAATTCACCTGGGCTGCTGAGGAAAAGTCGCATCCATCAGGCTTGCTCTGGAGGTTCGAACTGCCTTAGGCTGTTCAAAGGTTATTAAGAAATATACGAGACCTAAGGGACACTCTTGCCTGGCAACTGTGCTCCTCTGACGGGGTAATGCGGAGAGTGCCATATACCCGAGAGGTTCATTTAGTTATGTACTAGTAACCAGGCTTTTAGTGTTGCACCTCCAGCCCTCTGGAATCAATTAGGGATGTTTAGGTGGCCATTTTTGTTTTGTTTTAAGGAATGCTTTTTCAGGCAGGCTTTCTCTGTAGCTGTTGTGACTTCTCTGCATTTTATCTCTCTTGGCTCCAAGTGGGAGCTTGACTGTACACCTGAGATGGGTACAGGAAAAGGGAAACTAAAATGATTGAGGGGCTATAGAAACTAACCCTTTGAGGAGACACCTTATGTGCTCTTCGTTTTAGTTTAGAAAAGCTCCTCCAGATGCTGATGGACTGAAAACTATCATCATCCCTGACCATTGGTCATGCTGGCTAGATCACGGCAGGAGATGGGAGTCCAGCAACATCTGGAGAGCCACAGGTCCCGTCCCCCACCTGATTTAGGAGGGGGGGAGGCAATGACAGAAGCATATGGCACCATGCAAGGTGTGGAGAAAGCAGAAAATGAGCATTTCTCCCTCTCCCAAAATACCAGAACCTGGGACCACCCAATGAAGCTGAATGTTGGAAGCTAATAGAATCCACTGCCACCAAATTGGGTGGGTTTGAAAGGAGTAAAACAAATTCATGGTTGTCAACTGCTACTAGCTGCAGTGGGTACGCTCTACCTCTACTGCCTCTGACTGCCAATTGTTGGGAGAGTACTGCTTGCTGTGCTCAGGTCCTGCTTTGCAGGCTTTCCATTGGGGTATCTGCTTGGCCACTGTGAAAACAGGACGCTGGAGCAGATGTGGATCCACCAGGGCTCTTGTTATGTTCTTATTCATAAAACAGGACAGAAGGAAGCAAACAGTCTCCCTTAACTCCACAAAGTATTGTATGTATGAAGTCCACATGTATGAGCTCACAGCCAGTTGTCCCTTTCTGTTGTTGAAGGTCCACACTTCCACCATAGGCACTGTGCTTCCTTTTCTTTTCCACAGAAATAGATGTGATGTCATACAGAGGATTATGACATCAAATGCGGGAGAGCGATTAGCCGCTAAAACCAAAGGCGCCCTGCACTGATGTGAAGGGCAGAACCAGGAAGGCTCATTAATCACCAGAGCAGGCAGGCTCCAGACATCAACGTGATTAATCTCCTCTCCACTTAAGATAGTCCAAGGGAAACAAATGATGGCCTGGAAGAGCTTTCTGAAACTCCCAGGGTAAAAACATGGCCAATTTCTAATGCAGCAAACCTTCCTGAGGCTGTGCTGAGGAACCAGGTTTCACAAGGGGCACTTGATATTTCTTTTTACTGTGGGGAAGGAGGCTCTGGAAGCAAGGCTGAATGAAGACAGGGTTAGGGAAGGTTTTTCAGCCTGGGGGCCACATCCCCTCATGGGCAGTCTTCTCGAGGGCCACAAACCAGAGGTGGAATGCCTTTATGAATCAGGCCACATTCAAAGCCGTGCAAAAATTAAAGGTTTCCACTTTCATACACCTCTCCGCGCAGGGAAAGAAGAGGCGTTATCAGAGTCCACAGGGCATGGCCAGAAGGGGTGTATCCTGGAGAGAGTCTCAAAGGCCAGATAGAGAAGTGTGATGGGCTAAATTTGGCCCCCAGGCCTGAGGTGCCGCACAAGCACTTGCCCTTCTTTCAGAGAGCAGATGAACAGAAAGCAACAAGGACAATGAGGAGCATGGTTAGCAGTGGACCAGGGTGGAGGTGGTTCAGCATGTGGCCTACCCCTGTTTTAAGCCCATGGGCAACTAGTTGCAGTGAACTGGGAGGGTGAGTGAGTGAGTGTGCACGTGCATCACTACCCACCACATGAGGTGTTTGTCACTGTCACATACTAGGTAGTGCAACAGATCACGTTAAGTTGCTGGTGAATGGCACTTCGCAACCTTGCAGAATTTATTTATTTATTTCAACAGCATTCCTATTGATTGCCCGATCGTTAAGAAAGGGGAGAGAACGGCCACACAAAACAGTTCTTATGGGGAAATGAACTTTTGCCTGGGATATTTCCAAGTCCATACCACACAATCTCAACTGGATAAAACCTGAGCTCAAGGTGAATATGAGGCCTTGAACCCACATTCCATTGCCTCTTCCAAGATATGAGCATAATGGCACACGGGCTAAAACTCAAGGGTCCACATACGGAAGGGTCTGAGTAAGCAAGTGTGTGTTTGGGGGTGGGGGCGCACTGCAAGCTTAAGCCCTTGTGACACAAGCTCTAAGGAGAGTTCTCTCTTCCTACTATGTTGAAAGAAGAGAAGAAGAGTTTGGATTTGATATCCTGCTTTATCACCACCCTAAGGAGTTTCATAGCAGCTAACATTCTCCTTTCCCTTCCTCCCCTCCAACAAACATTCTGTGAGGTGAGTGAGGCTGAGAGACTTCAGAGAAGTGTGACTGGCCCGAGGTCACCCAGCAGCTGCATGTGGAGGAGCAGGGAATCGAACCCAGTTCACCAGATTACGAGTCCACCGCTCTTAACCACTACACCACACTGGCTGTCACATCACACTGGCTCACGCTTCCAACAGTTTTTTTCTAAAGGCAAGGCACTCACTCGCAAACAAAGGTCCCCAGTGGAATGTCCTGCATTGTTCGCACGCCCCAGCTCATCTTCTGCGTCCGATAAAGCTGTAATCGAATCCTGGAAGGCAAAGATCAACCCTGTGAGAACTTGCACTCAATTTTTTAAAAATGCATTTGTAGATTTAACAGAATTAGCTCCCTGCTTAGCTGCAAACAAAACCTCTGAGGGTTCAAAGTTGTGTCCAACTAAGTTCTACTTAAAGAGCAGATGCCCCGAAATTAATGGATGTAAGTTAGTTGTGCCCATTATTTTCAACAGGCCTATTCTGAAAAGGCCTAGCATTGGATGAAACCTAAAGAATGTAAAATTTATATGAAAAATTGTAAAATAAAAGTCAACATGTTTAAAAACTGGAATATCAAAAAAATCAACTGTTTTTGAAACTATCCCACGAGCTAAAATTGCAGCATAAAGTAATGTCAGCTTTACATGGAACAGAGGCGATGTGTGTCACAGAAACAGCCAGATTAATTTCTATAGACTTGTGTTTCCAGCTGAAAGTAACTTGAATATTTGATGCAGAAACCAATAATTTTCATTTTATTTTGGACTGCATCCAATGCTAGTCCTACTCAGAGAAGGCCCACTGAAAATAATGAACATGACTTGCTTAGATCTATTCATTTTAGCGGGTCTACTCTGAGCTGAACTCAGTTGGACACTTCTTCTTCTTCAACATGTCTTGAAGCTGTTTGTCAGCCTGCAGCCCACAGGACTCATTTCAGACTAGTTTACTCTCCCAGCCAAACACTCAAAACAGAATCCAGTCTCTGCTACCGATCAGAATTCAGGTGAGTCATGTAGGCTGCCTTCAAGGAATAATTCTTGATGTGCCACCTACACAATCTTTCTCTTGGTTTTATCTATTCCCCCCTCCCCAGCTTGAAATTCTTCAAATATTTGCAGATCATTGCAGGAAGCCGATATGGCTTCCCTAGCATCAGCACTTCCAGAATCCACTTCTATGGTGTGCCCCTGTAAGAAAAACACTTGGGCCTAATTTGAATAGTAGAGTGCCTGGTATCTGGTGGGCGAGGCTTGTGTGCTTTGCTCCAAAATCAGCCCCTCTCTTCAGGGTGTGTTCAGTTAAGAGTGTCAGTTATGAGGGACCAACTGCCTCTTCTTGTTTCTTGCCTCAAACTTGCCTCATGTTTTATTTGGCTTCTCTCATCATGTTGTTTTGTTGTAGTTTTCTTTATTACTAAAGCTTAGTTTACATTTACGTGAAAGTCTTATTTTTCTCAAAGAAAAAGAAACTCTGCTGAGGAAAGGTGTGTTATGTCCTAAACTGCACGCCGGAGTGATATTCCCAGTTTGCCAGCATGTGGGGGGACCCCCATGTTAGCAGAAGTAGAAAGAATATGGGGAGGGGAATACCTAATGAAACAGAAACACACACACACACACACACACACACAGAGAGAGAGAGAGAGAGAGAGAGAGAGAGAGAGAGAGAGAGAGATCTAGTCCAATGTGGGCTGAGTTTGCTCAGCGGCCACCAAATGTTGCATGTTTTAAGTGAAATGCAAAATTGAGCAGGAGTGGGTGGGGTTGGAATAGAGAATCCTGGAAGAACAGGCTGGCTGGCAACCTTACACTGTAACGTTTTGTTGTAGGTTCCCTTGTACATTAAGGCCACAATCCTATGCAATAAACTCAGTGGGACTCACTTCCAAGTAAAAAGGCAATATTTACAATCTGATAAAAGGGAAGAGTAAGAATTAAAAGCAGGAATAAGCAGCTGCACAAATGCAGGAAGGGGGAAAACTGGCTCATCAGGTAGTACGTGTGAAAAGGATCTAGAGGTCTTTGTAGACCACAAAGCTTAACATGGGTCAACATGTGATACAGCAGCAAAAAAAAAAGGGGGGGGTATTCTAGACAGTATCAGCAGAAGTATAATGTCCTGGAGTCCTGCAACCAGTTCTGGGCACCACAATTTAAGGAGGATATTGACAAACTGGCAGAGGAGGGTCTGGAAACCAAGCCTTATGAGGAACTGTTGAAAGAGCTGGGTATCTTTAGCCTGGAAAAGAGGTGAGAGGAGATACAATAGCTATCTTCCAATGTCTCAAGGAAGATGCAGCAAGCTTCTTTTCTCCTGCTCTGGAGGGTAGGACTCGAATCAAGGGCTTCAAGTTACAAGAAAGGAGATTCTGACTATACATTATGAAGAACTCAAGGAACGGACTTCCTTGGAAGGCTGTGGACTATTTCCTTGGAGGTTTTGAAGCAAAGGTTGGACGGCCATCCATCTGTCATGGATGCATTAGTTGAGATTCCTGCATTGCACTAGATGACCCTTGGGACCCATTCCAACTCTTATGATTCTATGAAGATGATTGTTTTGAGAAGGGTGTCAAACCATCAGTCCATAGCAGTCTAGTGTGCTGGCTTAAAACAAACCACACTATCAAGAAGGCAACCGGAACTTGAACAGAATGCTGTAGAATGGGCCGCTTCAAAGCTACATTTTTATAACTGGAGAAAAGAGCAGAGGGATGAAGGGAAAAGTTAATGCATTTTAAGCTATTCCGCTGGATTTGTAGAAATCCCAAGAAGACCTTAGAATACACCTGTAGCGTCAGCCTAACTGGAAGTCCCCCCTCCTCCGCCGCCGGCACCTCAATTTAAGCATTCCTACACCAAAGCCCTGAAAACGCCTTCAAAATACATTAAAAGGAAGGCCCAGGGCATTTCTCGAATCAACACAGGAAATGAAGATGACAAAAGTACAGCTTAAAGCCTCACACAAAGGGCTTCAAAACCTGGCAACGAAGGTTAGGATGAGATAAGCAACTAGTAGAGGCTGGAGGGGCTGCAACAGCTTCTGATCTCAGCCCGGTTACAAAGCTTAGTGGGTGATTCTTGGGATGGCCGCTCTCCCTCCCTCTGCCTAAATCGACCATGTAGGAGAGATAATGATTAAACAAATAATTAAAATACCTGTGATAGAACAGTTTCATTTAAAAGCACCCAGGATTCCCCCTTTTTTTTAAAAAAAAAGGCAAGGGAAATCATATACACCAGGGAGGTGATAAAGCACACATTCAACAGGGTGATCAAAATACAGTAATGATCCAATTACATATAGTAATACTGAGGGCATCCACCCAGCTGACAGAGGCAAGTATCAAAAGAACAGTGAGCAAAAGGTTACAAATTCTACAACAGACTCAGATGGAATGAAAGTGCATCTTTCAAATACACCATAGTTCACATCATATACCATACAAGTACCATTATTGCAATAATTGTTGTTAAGGCCCTGTCAGAGGAAATGCTAAGCAGGGTCAGGATAAGGCATGACAACAATATCCCAGCAGCTCTAACAATCTGCTCATTTCCTCATCCTAGTCAACCTTCAGAATTTGCTTTGGTTCACAACAGTGATCCAAGGCATCTGGGCTTCCTGGTCCCCACTTCCTTTCCATTTCAAAAACTCTCCTTGGGTTTTAGGTAACTATATCCTTCAAGGAACTCAGGATGGTGCATGTGATTCTTCCCTCATGATAAGCAACTTTCTCTAAATCCCAAGCTGAGAGATGTGCCCATTCAAGTTCTACTCAGAGTAGACCCATTGATTATTGAAGCATTCTACTATCCCCAGTGCACCATTTGAGCTTGGGTCTCCCTGGCCCTAGTCCAGCACTGCAAACCACAGCAGTCACAAATATTTGCTGGACTACAGCTCCCATCATTCCTGATCACTGGGTCACACTGCCTGGGGCTGAAAGGAGGTGGAGTCCAATGATATCTGGAGGGCTGCAGGCTCTCCTGCTCTTACCACTATACCCCACTGCCTCTCAGTCACAGAACAGGGTGAGCAGCCCCCCCCCCCAAAAAAAAGAACAGTGTTAACTGTCTTACCGGAGTCCATTTTGCACCACACGATTCCGGCAATTCCTCCAACACGAGCAGGCATGGTTGCACTCAAAGATCAAAGGCGGCTCGGCTGTGCTGAATTCCGGCAGGAGCCGGCCATCCTGCGGAGAGGGCAAGTGGACAAGGGATGCATTAGGTGCACATCTGTGCACAGGAAGAACTGCAATGTTTAATGAGGAATGAGGACTTATGCCACAGCTCTGGTCTATCCTGGTCCAGGGAATCCGGCCTGCTCCTCAAGTAAGCATAGGAATTAATCTTATATTGAGTCAGACCACTAGTCCACCTAGCTCAGAAGTCTACACTGAATGGCAGCAGCTCTGCAGCATTTGACTAGAGTCATTCCGAGTTCTACCTACAAGCCTTCAGAGGTGGGTTATTTTTCTAGCCCAACCTGTTGGGGACTGAACCTGGGGCCTTCCTCAGGCAAAGCAGAAGCACAGAGCTACAGCCCTGCCTCTGAAAAAGCTTCTGCTCCCCTTCCCCCAAAGAGCTACAGTGCTGCTGCTGCTCCCCAACATCTCACCTGTATGACTCCCTCCTTCCCCCTCAATACTGCCCACAAGCATTCTCATAGATTCTTCTGCAGAAGCAATGAGTCCAAATCAAACCCTCTGTGACCCCCCTAGGAAATCAAACTATGAATTTCAAGGGGAAAGGATTATGTCTTTCAGCTGACCCTGCACATTGTGCTAGGCAGGGTGGAACTTGGAGGGGTAAGAACAACTTAATTTGCAAGTGGGAGAGATAACCCATCTGAGGATTCTCTTAACAGGGAAGAGGAGCTCCCCCTAGGCCTGAGCAGTAGTGATCCCCCCCCCCCCAGTCCCACCACCTACCCCCTCCAAATCCACAAAGCTGAGAAAGCAGGCAAACGTCCTCACCTTGTCATACCAGCAGCGCATACTCAGCTGTCCACACAAGCAGTTGCTGGAGGAGCAGTCGTCTATGCACACACAGTACTGCAAGCAAAACAGCAAGAAGCAGCAAGTCACACGTGTGTATGTGTGTGCACATAATCCAAAGGTTTGCATGATGCTGGCATGCAAGGAGCTGACCCACCATAGGGCTTGTGGGGCCCAGCTAGTTGATCTACGAAGAAGCATCATGTAGGCTTTGCATGTCACTAGTGTGTAGTGCTAGATAAAAGGATATTAAAAAGGAGGAGGGATCCTGCTGTGAAAGCCAATGGAGGTTCCGGAGCTCAAGCTCTCTGTCAGAGGGGGAAATACCAAATATCTGGGGCCCCGTTAGTGGCGTTAGGGCTTTAAGAAGGCAATGGACATTTGTCAGGATGGACACCTGTATTCTGCAATCTTATTCTAGATCAGGGCTGAGGAGCTGGATTCCAAGTGGTAGTGGATCCTGACCTCCTTCACCCGCTGCAGCCCAAGTCTGAATGGCAGGTGGTGTAAAACTGCCTGCCAATCACCTGACATTGCAATGGCATAAGAGGACTCATCTTTGCCTGTTCACCAGACTATGTAGGGCTGCAAGGGCACAGCACTCCACAATTCCCAATGATCAGCTGATTGCCTGCATTTCCAAAGTGCAGTGCGCAGGGTTATGCAGCTGCCGCCAATCCTCTGACTGTCTACAAGCCCCGTTTTGCTCCAGTCCCATTCTTAAGCTGCTCCACAGCTTCAGCCATAATAGACATTGGGAGTAGGGTAGGTGGAACTGGCTATTCTATATTCACATTCCATGATGAGCTCCTAAGTTCCAAAAGGAGATGACAGAGGAAGAAAAACTGAGTGCATCAGTTCCCACACAAACTGCAAAGGAGTAAAGGGAGTAGACAAGAAAGAGGAGGGGGAGACTGAGCAGCCTGCTCAGGTGTGAACCTCGTCTTTCACGACGAGGAGAAAGGGGAGAAATTTCAGGTGTGAAGTCCAAACAGTTTTTATTTCAGGAGGGCTTTTGCACCACGAATGCTGCTTTGGGGTTTTCAATCTATGTTTTAAACTCTGGACATTGTACTGTATATCGTATTGTTGTTTTATTGCTATGGCCGATGGCTGATGCAAATAAAGATTCATTCATTCATTTATTCTGGACATTGTATGCCTTCCTTTCTTTTCTTCATAAGACACCCCAAGAAACGTGTGCAAAGTGGGCTATCATATAAATAGCAGGAGAGAGACAAGAAAAAGAGAAGATCAAAAAGGTAGCTGCAAGCAGCCTGTCTAACCTGCAAATGAGTGATGTTCCTATCAATGTGCATGGGGGACGTCACACAATTCTGAGAAACGTATTTGTAGTCGCTAGGACAGGGCTCGACGTCGACAGAATTGACGCAAGGAATCGGGATCCGTTCATAACCCCGGGCAATGTCTCTGTCGCAGCAGGGAGAAGAAAATAATCACTTTTAAACTACAATAATAAAAGATACACAAAGCGAGAGCACTTCCCTGTGTATTGTCTCCAGTGCTAGTGCTGCTTAGAGTAGAACCACTGAAACTAATGGATGCAACTAACACAGATCCATTCATTCCAATGGGTCTACTCTAATAGAACTTAGCTGGGTACAACTCAGAGTCATCCTAAAGCAGGCATAGGCAAACTCAGCCCTCCAGATGTTTTGGGACTGCAATTCCCATCTTCCCTGACCTGTCCTGCTAGCTAGGGATCATGGGAGTTGTAGGCCAAAAACATCTGGAGGGCCGAGTTTGCCTATGCCTGTCCTAAAGCAATAAATGAACCAGTATGACATTGCTTTTAATTACTGAAGAAGAGCCCTGTTGGACGAGGACAATGGCCCATCTAGTCCAGCATATTCTTCTCATAGTGGCCTCCTGGACTCCTGTAGGAAACCTGCATGGAGGACCAGAGCACAAGAGCACTCTCCCACTACTGTGGTTTCCAGCAACTGATATTAAGAAGCATCACTGTCTCTGACTGGGGGGGCAGAGCATACTGACATTTCATCTTGGTGTTTCCAAACTTGAAAATCTGTAGCCAAGACTCTCTGAATGACCCTTTGCCGCCAGAGATCCCTGTTTTTTGAATTACACACTTGGTTGCACAACATTAAGCTCGTCACCAGGGCACTCCAGAGTTGCATCGGCAGAGGGCAGTGGCCTATGGGTGAGGCAGGCAAACCTCTCACACCTGCTCAGTATCTTCTCCACCGGGATGGGCTTCTCAGGCATCGAATCCTTGAGGGTCTTGTTCATTTGCAGAGCAACCCAGACTTGAGTGTTGTAGCTCGAACACTGCAGGGGAGTTTCGCCTTCTTTGTTTTTCAGGGCAACGTCCGAACCACGTGAAAGAAAGAGGCTGCAAGGTGGGGGGGAAAGAGGGCGGGAGCCAAAAAGATGTGAAACTAATGTAGCCCTAAGTCATCTAGCAGCTATCTTTATGTATGACTTTTAGAAGACATCTCAAGGCAGCTCTGTATAGGGAAGTTTTAATGTTTGATATCTTACTGTGTTTTTTTACTTTGTTGGAAGCCGCCCAGAGTGGCTGGGGCAACCCAGTCAGATGGATGGGGTACAAATAAAATTAACATCAACATCATCATCACCACCACTATAGCTCAGTGGTTAGAGCATCTACTTTGCACACAGAAAGTCCCAGTTTCAATCTTTGGCCTCTCCTGGTAGGGCTGGGGTGGTCTCCCTGTCTGAAAGCCTGGAGAGCTGTCAGCTTAGTTGATGCCAAGCTAGATGAATCAATGGTCTGACTCAGTATAAGGCAACTTAAAAGTGGAATGACGCAGAGAGCGTTCCAGTGCTCAGACAGAGAAGCCTGGAGTGAGGTCGCTCTACTCTGAATTGTGCAGTCAGAAGGAATCACCACTGAATTCAATGGAGCATATACCCAGATAACTCTTCACAGGATTGTGCAGAATGGCTGTATATTATACACAATGAAGCCTATCCATGTATATGATCAATACAGCTGCCTGCCTAACTCTCCTTGGGTGGCTAGAGGAGTAGTCATCAAGAGGCACTGGACTTCAAAACGTGCACTACCTTTCCCCAACCTGGTGCTCTCTAAGTGCTGCTCGACTGCAGCTCCCATCAGCGCCAATAGCCAGGAATGATGGGAGAGGGGTTGCATTCCAACATCTGGAAGACACCAGATTGGGGGAGGCTGTACTAAGCCCTTGAACCTGGGGGACCTTCTTCTGCATCCCAAGCATGTGTTCCACCACTGTGCTCCAGCCATTCCCCTTCACAAAGTTGAAATGGACCTGTCTAAGAGGAAGCCCTTTCCATGTTTTAGGTGGCCAACAGCTCTATCACAGGGGAGGCTCTCTGAACGTTATTGGACGCCTGACTCCCATGAACCAGAGTCAGCATGGCCTATGGCAGAGGTTCTCAACCATTTTGAGTCCATGGCCCCCTTGACCAACTACGTTCTTTCTGTTGCTCACCTATGGAGAAACACACTCATGCCTCAGGAGCCCAGTTATGTTGCCCCTTGCCTGCAGAGCTGGCAGCCTCCTGCCTCTTTCCCTTGTGGAGGGTTCCTTCAGCTTTGCCTCTTCTCTTCTCTCCTCCTTGGGAGTACTTGCAGCAGTGGTGGTGGTTTCTGCCACTACACCAGCAGCCCCTGGTCTCTTAGGCACCCCAAAGAGAGGCACTTCCTCACAGGGACCTCACAGGGACCTGGGAAGTGGATGCCCCTGATCAAAGGCAGCTGAATGTGAGGCCAGCAACTTACTCGTCTCAGGACGCAGCAATGGCACCATTCACTTAGAGAGCTAGCAGCCAGGGCCACTGCAATGAACAGCTGTGTGAGCTTCTGGGAGGCAGAGACACAAGGGGGCATCAGAAGAGGGAGGGAAGGAAGGAGGGATGGAGGCCGGTGCTGCCTGCAGCACACCTGACTGTCATTCAAGGCACACCAGGGTGCTGAGGAGCACTGGTTGACAACCACTGCTCTATGGTTAGGGATGGTGACAGCTGTAGTCCAACAGCATTAGGGGGCAGAGGGAGCATAGGCTCCCCATCCCTAAAGGCACAGAGAGTCAGACCTGATACATGAGCAATAACGCTGGCATCTGGAGGTCTGCCCGCTTGATAAACACTTAGGGGGCAACCTCAGGCTGCTTTGCCCTCCAGTGGCAGAAATTGCAGCACCATTGGTTGCAACTGTTTGCAGAATGGCAGTCAAATGTACTGCTCCGATGCCAGAGTTTGTTTTACAAAAGCAAATAGCAAAGCACTGCTCTCTTCCTGACATTTGGCATTTTTAAGAACGTAAGAAGAGCCCTGCCAGATCAGTCCAGAGGTCCCTCTGGTCCTGTCTCTTGGTCTCACAGTGGCCAAACAGATGGGAAGCCTGCAAGCAGGACCTAGGTGCAATAGCACTCTCCCCGCTTGCGATTCCCAGCAACTGGTATTCATGGGCATACTGCCTCTGACAGTGAAAGCAGTATATATTACATAAATACCCTCGTTTCATGCTGAGGTTCAAGTAGCTTGCCTGAGGCCATGCACTTGGCCTTTGAATGCACTGAGATCTAATGTTTGAACGTCTGCCCTGTGTGCAATCATTTAATAAAAAAGATTGACAACAAGCCCACAAGCAGGACCTGAGCGCAACAGTGGTTTCTCAACTTGCAATTCTCGGGTTCCCTGCCTCTGAGGGTGGAGGGGAGAACGTAGCCATTGTGGGTAGCAGCCACTGGCACGCTCCTCTATGGATCTGTCTAACCATCTTTCAAAGCCATCCAAACTGGTGGTAATCATTACCTATTGGGGAAGTGAATTCCAAATATGTGCTGTGTCGTCCCCCAACCCCTTTTAAAGCCACAATAAGCAAGAAATTTAAAGGAGTTTTGGTTCGGCCATGAAAGAAATAGAGAAGTACAGTAGGCATGGCACGATGAAAACTGTTCCTGCAATGCTCAGCTTTTCTGGTGTTGCGAGACTAAGATAAACTTTTTAGTGTACAAAATTGTGCATTTGGGGAAAGCTTTTATACACCTCTATCATGTTCAGCTGCTCCTGCCAACCTAGCAGTTCGAAAGCACGTCTAAGTGCAAGTAGATAAATAGGTACCACTCCGGCGGGAAGGTAAACGGCATTTCCGTGCGCTGCTCTGGTTCGCCAGAAGCGGCTTAGTCATGCTGGCCACGTGACCCAAAAGCTGTACGCCGGCTCCTTCGGCCAATAAAGCGAGATGAGCGCCACAACCCCAGAGTCGGCCACGACTGGACCTAATGGTCAGGGGTCCCTTTACCTTTATCATGTTCAGCAGAGGCTGAGTGGAAGAAATGGGAAGGTACCACAAGGCATCACCTTTCCCCTTGCCCGTCCATCCCGGGAGCCTCCCCCACGCCCATGAGGGGGGCAATGAAGGGAGAGGGGGGGGACTCCTGGGGGGTGGGGCGTACTTACACCACACACTCGTAGCGGTTCTCTCGGGCCGCGATGTGCAGTGGGGAATCTCCGTGGATGTTCACTGCGTGCAGGTCACACTTAGCAGCCAGCAAAATCTCCGCAATGTCGACGCACCCCGAAAAAGCAGCCCAGTGTAAACAAATGTTCTCCTCCTGGAAATTTGGCAGGGGGGAGGACAGAAAGTTTAGTGTGCTCATCCTTGGCACCAGGGAGGGGGGGTTGGGACTACCCTGTCCTTAAGCTCTTGTTCCCTGCAGTACGTGGGCTGCCTTTTCTAGGCTGCTCAAGCTGTGCTTTCAGGCATGTGAGGCAGGGAGCTCCCAGCAACAGCCGCCTCCGAGTTCACTGAGGATGGTGGGGGAGGGGGAAGCTTGAAGCGAGGGCTGCCCTCCTTGCCTTATAAGGACAGATGAGTCATTTGTCTGCAGGTCGCAGCATGATCTGGGTGAATCCATGGGGAGACGCTGCCACAGACACGAAGGTATTAGCAGAGGAACTGTGTGACCCAGACATGTAGGACACCCGTGGAAGTCTCGAAAAGACAAGTCCCCCTAGGGGGGCCAGCAGCTGGCAAATTTGTAGAGGGATGGAGCGAGGCAGCCGTGCCTCCACCATCCTCAGTCAGAGGCTGCCTCTGGGCAACCCTTGATTGCTCCTGGCTGCAGAGTTTCCCTCCAGATCTGGAAAGATTTGAATACTGATTGGCCTGCTGCAGAAAAGAGTTTTTTTTATCATTTGAGCCTGTGGATTTTTCTACTGCTGCTCAGCTCTGGAGAGCAGCCTGGAGCCCCTCCTGGGCTATTATTAAGGGCTCTACTAGGACAAATATTTCACGGGGTGGGAGTGGAGGAACAGAAACAAGACCAAATCTCTTCTTCCCTATCAACATCATAGGCCAAAGCTGTTAGCAGCTGCCCCGGGAGCGAGAGGGTGTTTTCCTTGAGGGCTCTGCTCCCCCATCTCAATGAGACTCAGCAAATGAGCCTCATCCTGCAGAGGTGTACAATGGCAACAGTACTGGTTGTGTCTGCTCTGTGCTGCCTCTGGCAGCCTGGTGTTCAAGGCGTAACCTTGTTGATACTGAAATACAGGCTTTCCAGACAAATGCTCTTGTGGACATGGGAGAAGTAGGACCTTGGCGATGACCAGGACCCCTGATACACTTGTGCCACCTTACTACCTGTCTGTTTGGCATTAGTCTAAAGAGAGACCTGTGCACAGACAAATGCATATGTATAGGTCATGGGTGAGGAACTTGAAGTCCAGGGGCCTTGTTGGACTCTGATCATGCCTCTTGCTTGTCTGCATGGAAGACAGAGAAGGAGTTTATGAGTTGTGTGGAATCTAGCCTCTTGTGCAAAGGGAAAATGTGCATTTGTTCCTCCATCTACTTTTGCATCGGGCCCCACTCACCACTAGTGTATATACTTCCAGGAATGCCGCCTAGAAGGAATGTGGACCTCTGGCCGAGATAAAAAAAATCCCCACCCTTGAATTAGAGGCAAATGCCAACCCACTCACTGTTCCACCTGAAAGATTTGTGCAAACCTATAGCCCTTGCTGGGGAGTAAGCCTCCCCAAATGTGGCAAAAGTTACTCCTGAGTAAACAGGTTCTGAGTTGGTCTTGTTATAATGCCCAACACTGCTATTGAGCTGAAAAATGTTCCCCTCTTCCCTGAACCACAATCCCTGGGCCAATTCTGGTTCTCAATACAAGGAAGAGTGTTAATTGGGAAGGGTTTTCTCCCCCCAAGGGAATGTGACCAGCCTATAACTCCCAGCAGCCAGGTTGACCAGTGGCCAGAGATGAACTATAGTCCAGCAACACCCGGAGCAGTATTCTTTAATTCTGGGGCCCCAGGTGTTGCACTGCAACTTCCATAATCCCTCATCATTAGCTAAACTGGGTGGAGATTGAGGGAATGATAAACGCAACATCTGGGGACCCAACCCAAAGTTGAAGAGCACTGACCTAGAGGATCACAGGTTTCCCACCCTGGGTCTAAGGAGCAGCATTCTATACTGCATGCAAGGAATGGAGAATGTCCCTATTTAGAAAATGCATTTCCTCCTGAGGGTGGGGCAGGGGGCTCTTAAAGAGTACGGATAGGGAACCTGGCGCCCTCCAAATGTTGCTAGTCTCCAACCCCCACCATCCCCAGCAACGATGGAAACTGCAGTCTGATCAGGCCTGACAATTTAAACTGCTACCAAATACTAAGCAGAGCAGAGCCCAAGACTTACATTGTCCCGGATGTTGATGTCTGACCCTTTGGCCAGCAGCAGCTTCACCAGCTCAACGTGTTTGTACTCAGTGGCCCATATCATTGGTGTCCAGCCTCCATCATCCTGGGAATGTAGGAAGAACCCAGCTTGATCAGACCCCAAGCTCCATCTGGTGGCAGCCCAGGTGTGGGGAACCTCAGGCCTGCAAACCTCAGGCTGTTGCACTAATCACTCCAAATAAATGTGCTCCCGTACTGCACTAAGACCGTCCAGGAGTAGAGAATGTTGGCTGTGCAGAACATCTCCAGCTCCTATTACTACTAATGGGCTGCAGTCCGCAGATATGCAGCAGAATGTGGTATTACCATACCTATCTTGTGTAGCTCCAGACCCCAGAGCAGGGAAGGGGAACCTCAGGTCCTGCCCCTTGGGACTCTCCCCCAGGCTACACCCTTCACCAGCCCTGCCTTGCAACCTCCTTGAGTGTTTTAGTCTGGCTGGAACACGTTCTTGAATTCTAATAGTGCCTCTTGCTCACCTGGTTGGAGGACAGAGAGGTTGTTTGTGTAGAAACTAGTCTACTGTGCTAAGGTAAAACCAACATTAGTAGCTCCACTCACTTTTGCCTCTGGCTCTGCCCACCAGTGGCACATGGCCCTTGGAAGGTTGCCCAGAAGGGAGTGTGGCCCTAAAGTTGAAAGGGTCCCCCATCCCAGCATATGGGAGTCTAGGGAGGGGGCATTTTTCTGAGTGTGCAAGTGTCTGCCACACACGGCTCATTGTCCTGATGCTTTGGAAGGACTGCATGGGCAGCAACTTACCTGGCAGTTGACATCCACCTGCTCGTTGCACAGGAGGTACTGCACCACGTCATAATGGCCCTTCTTGGCTGCCAGGTGCAAACAGGTGGAACCTTCCGCATCCTGAACAAGAACACACAAAAGCAGGGATATGTATCACTTCAAGTCACTGCTATGTTTTCAGTGTGGATTTCTGGAAGAAAGCACGCTGGAGACCAGAGCATAAATAATATGACCCATCAAGCTGAAGGCAGGCCCTCAACCCAATACGTTTGCATTAGAAACCGCAGAGTTCTGTACTAAGTCAAGCCACTGGTCCATCTAGTTCTGTGTTGTCTACACTGACTAGCAGAAGCTCTCTAGGATTTCAGGCAAGGGACAGCCCCAGACCTACGTGGAGATGCCAGGGATTGAACCTGGGACCTTATGGAGGCAAAGCAGATGCTCTACCACTGAGCTAGAGACCCATCCCAAAGAGAAGCTGCCCAATACAGTCCCAGACCACTGGTGCATCAAGCTCAGTATTGTCAACACTGACTGGCAGCAGCCCTCCAGGATTTCAGACTCCGATTTCTCTACTCATGCCAGGGATTGAAACCCTCTTGCAATCAGGGGCAAAAATTAATTTTTTGCAAATTTATTCAGGGAGGGGGTCTTAAAAATATGTTTTGGGATGTGAGGAATTTTAATCTTTTATTTTGGTGATTGGACAACATTTAGCTTGGTAAGTCTATGTTTGATGGAGGAACAGAAACTGCTTTCAGAAAACCGAAGAATTTTAATGCTATCTTCTGAGAATATCAGGTAACGCTTAATAATAGTAATAATAACAACTGCAGGAACTTGGCAATCATTTTAAATGATTCCTATGCAACTTTGCACATGTTTTACTTAGAAAGCAAAACTAACTATATTAATTTAACTAAAATACATTTTGAACTCCCAGGTCATGTTACAACCTTTCAGCATCCCTCATTTGGGGAATCTGAAAGCTTAAAAATTTGACGCGCCCTATTCCTGAATGCAAAGCGGAGGCTCCACCACTGCTCACACTTCATTTTTTGTCAGAGCAAATATAAATACTTGTTGGGCTGGAAACAGCAAGGAGGTTTGGCTGTTGACTGTAATGCCTTGATAATCCCTTTGCTAAAGAAGTATTGCGGGACATCCTGCAGGAAAGGAGAAGAAACACAGGCAAGAGAATGAGCAGGTAGAAAGCTAGGATGGCAAGAAGTGCTACTGTACACCAGTCTTTTAGTTTCTTTTCCTTTTTTCTACTACAAAAGTAGTACAGTATATCAAGGAGAAAGGTTCTAGGCCAGTCTCCCCTTGCTGCACTGGTTTAC
The DNA here is from genome assembly GCF_965153285.1 of Podarcis tiliguerta. Taxonomy (NCBI): domain Eukaryota; kingdom Metazoa; phylum Chordata; class Lepidosauria; order Squamata; family Lacertidae; genus Podarcis; species Podarcis tiliguerta. The sequence goes on from NC_139553.1 coordinate 9,189,491, forward strand.
AAGGAGAAAGGTTCCAGGCCAGTCTCTCCTTGCTGCACTGGTTTAAGGGTAGGGTAAGGTAAAGGTAAAGGTAAAGGTAAAGGTAAAGGTAAAGGTAAAGGTAAAGGTACCCCTGCCCGTACAGGCTAGTCTCGACAGACTCTAGGGTTGTGCGTTCATCTCACTCTAGAGGCCAGGAGCCAGCGCTGTCCGCAGACACTTCCGGGTCACGTGGCCAGCGTGACAAGCTGCATCTGGCAAGGCAGCGCAGCACACGGAACGCCGTTTACCTTCCCGCTGGTAAGCGGTCCCTGTTTATCTACTTGCACCCGAAGGTGCTTTCGAACTGCTAGGTTGGCAGGCGCTGGGACCGAACGACGGGAGCGCACCCCGCCGCAGGGATTCGAACCGCCGACCTTTCGATCGGCAAGTCCTAGGCGCTGAGGCTTTAACCCACAGCGCCACCCGCGTCCCTAAGGGTAGGGTGGTGAAGGTTATTTAAGCAGAGAGCTGGATGGTCATCTGTTGGGAATGCTGTAGATGCATCTCGTGTTGAGAAGAGGGTTGGAGTGGAGGACCTCTAAGGTCACTTTCCAAATCTACGAGCCTAAGATGGCACATCTAAAAATGTCCCCCACTTCTTAGCCTGAAGTGACACGAGACTATTCTACCACCTCAGTAGCACAGCCCCTCATGCCCACCTCATTCTGGCAGCCATGCACACAGCGCTGATCCACTGATCGCCAGGGAACTTAAGCCCTATCCCTCAGAGGCTCACCTCCACCTGCAGGGCATAGCACACTGCCCCTGTCTGAAATCTATTATCTCTGGCTCTCCTACTAACTCCTGCTCATTAGCAATTGAAGTCAAATGGGCTGCTTTTTTGCAGGGTCTGTGTGTGTGTGTGTGTGTGTGTGTGTGAGAGAGAGAGAGAGAGAGAGAGAGAGAGAGAGAGAGAGATCAGGTCACCATTCAAGGATGATTAATAGGCTACAGGGATTGTACATGAATAAACCTGTCTAGATTCAGGTTTTTTTATATAGCAGGGGTGGGAAGATTTGCCAGCCAGACGGCCGTGCTCCTCTCTAGGCAACTTTCTAGTGGCCACATGCAAGAGGTGGACAGGGCCAGAAGTAGAAGCGGTGAGGGTAACAGATGTTGATTTCCCCACACTTTCCTTGTTATCATATGGGTGAGCAAGAAAGCCTGGTGTCTGTGAGAGGCCCTCCCCTGCAGAGCACACTGATTGGCTGAGTATATAAGGGGCGAGAGCAGCATCTTGAATCTAGCCTGGTGGCTAACTGGCAGCCAGTGCTCCCAAACCACAGCTTCCACCAGTCACAACTAGCATGGCCAATGGTCAGGGTTAATGGGCTCGTAGTTTAGTAATGGCTAGATGTTTCCCACTCAGAGAAAGAAGGAGGTCTGGCTAACAAGATCTGCTGCCCTGTGAGGTTTGTGGGGCAGCATTGCATGCGAGACATTTTCTTTAGTGGCCCCTATGGTGCAGAATGCCCTCCCATCCGAGATGTGTCTGGCCTCATTGCTGAATCCATTCTCATGTCCTGCCAAGGGAGACCTTTCTGCTCAGGCTGAGGTGGTGGAGGGTGAGATCAGGCTATCCTTCAGTAGCTAACTGACAGCCAGTGCAATTCTTGCAGCAGCAGAGTAAGATGGTGGAATGTGCAGGTCTCTGTCCTTAGCGTTTACCATGGCCCCAGGTGTATCCCACACACTAAATCTCAAAATCTTGAGGCTGGAGGGAATGGCTGCGAGCAGAAACTGGCCTGTTGTCATCCATGCTACAGCTTGCCACAAGCGAAAAGGAAGAAACAGCAAAGGGGAAAATGAGAGGTGTGTTTGATATGCTGTCCATATTCTGGGACCTCTAGGTTAGATTACTGCAATGCATTATACGTGGGGCTGCCTCTGATGATGGTTTGGAAACTTCAACTGGTACAGAATTCAGCAGCCTGGCTACTCACCAGGGCAAAATGGTTTCAGCCTATAAGGCCAATCCTGGCCCAACTGCACTGGCTACCAATTGGTTTCTGGGTCCAATTCAAATTGCTGGTTTTGACCTATAAAGCCTGAAATGGCTCAGGACTGCAAAACCGCAAGGCAAAACCCTCCCCAAATGAACTGATTCGGACCCTTCTTAGTATGCTCCCTCTATGCAAGGACTGAAGGGTAACAATACAAGAATGGACCTTCTCTGTGGTGGTTCCCCATCTGTGGAACGTTCTCCCCTGGGACGCTTGCTTGGCACCTTCTTTACATATCTTTAGGCACCAGGTGAAAACATTTTTCCTCTCCCTGGCCTTTGGCTAATTAAACAACCTATGGCCTTTCAAACCTTGTGGGGGGACAGCATATTGTTTTCTTTGCTATTATGTTATTTATTTTTGTGTTTTTATACTGTAAACCACCCTGTGATCCTTAGATGAAGGGTGGTATAGAAATTGAATCAATCAATCAGCCAATACAGCCCCGGAACTGCTTTAAAATTCTCTGTCCTAGGACATTTAAAAAAAAAAAAGATTGCAAACAACCTGCAATCTTGCGACAAATAGCTCATTGCAAATGAGGGCAGAACACCACACCATGTCCTGGTTTGCACGTCACACTAAGCCAATTAGTGTCTCAGCACAAACACACGAGTGTGTGGACTCTCAGAAAGGAGATTGCATCTGCTTTCCTCCTCCCAGTCACTCTGCTGACAAAAGATAAGGTTCAGTTTAGCACGTCATCGGAGCCAAGGATTGTGCTTTAGCTCTTCCAGACAGACCACAAGCTGCAAAGCATATGACAAACCTTGGTTATGGGTCATGGTTAGTCTGGATAAATGTAAACCATGAACCCAGGTTTTGATAATGACATAGCAAAGTCACTGCTTAGCTCAGCAGCAAAACAATCTGAGCAGCAAAGTATCCGCTCTCTCCTCTCAGAGCCTGCGTTTCCTGTGCATTTGCACTGAGTCATAATCTGACATGCCAATGAGACCATTGCCACCTTAGATATAAAAAATCCAGACGCCATCAGTACCCTGGGATCCACTAATGCTCCAGCCTTGATGAGGTATTTCACAGTCTCCAGGTGGTTATTCTCTGCTGCTTCCATAAGGGGGGTCCTCTGGTCCTGAGAGCAGGTGTCTATATTAGCGCCAGCCTGTGCCAAGACAGATACACATGGTAACAGTTACTGCAGAGAGTCACACAGCTGGGCTCATGGCCAATTAATAACTTATCCTGTGACACTAAGAAATATGCAGCTTCCTGTTCCCCTGAACCTATGGCTTGGGCCAATGCGACCCGAACGTTCATCAACACAAAATGGAGTAAGTCACATTGTCATTCATCTAGTGCACTGGGGAGGCTAACCTGTGGCATTCCATATTTGCTGTTTGTGGAATTCTCTGCCTGGGGAGACTCACCTGGAGCCTTCGTTATCTATTACCAGGCACCAGGCAAAAACTTTACCTTTGGCTGATTAAGCAATCTTTGACTTTTTATATGTGTCAGGGAGTGGGTGTGTTTGTTGTTGTTATGCTTTTTGTGTTTTTATACTGTAAACTGCACTATAATATTTGGATAAAGGGTGTTCTATAAAATAAACAAACAAACAAAAAAAACACACACAGCCTTATGGCCGGATAAGAATTCGAACCTGGGCGTCTCAGGTCCTAGTCTGGCACTCTAACCTACACCACACAGGCTGAAAGGTTAATTAATTCTCTCTTTTAAAAGGGCAGCCAAAACACCCTGTGAAAACCTCAGAGGGGTCCTTAACATCCTATCAATTCACACTTAACTAAAGTCCCAGATCAGCATGACTCATCCCTAGCAATACGTTCTTTCTAAACTAGAACAGGCTCAGCATCTGTTTAAGTGGAAGAATAGAAAACCTGGAACCACTGGTTGATCAGACAGGGACAGGGCTTCTGCGGTGGGAGTTGGCAGAGAGATGCACTGGCAAGAGCAGTCACAAGGAAACACACCCACCCTCTTGACCCCCCCACCCCCAAAAAACACAACTAACAAACTGGGATAAACCTGGATCAGCATGTGACAAACGTCCATGTGTCCTGACTCCGCTGCTGCATGGAGAGGAGTTCTCTTGTTCTGGTGTTCCATCTTGAAGTTCGGATCGATCCCGTCCACTACAAAACAAACACAGACCCACAGTATAAAGTCAGGGGGAACGGAGTCATAGGAGGGCTGTTTCTGATGGGGCACCTGGAACATGATTGTATCTGGAGGTAGAATCATAGAAGAGTTGGAAGAGACCACAAGGGCCATCGAGTCCAACCCCCTGCCAAGCAGGAAACACCATCAGAGCACTCCTGACATATGGTTGTCAAGCCTCTGCTTAAAGACCTCCAAAGAAGGAGACTCCACCACACTCCTTGGCAACAAATTCCACTGTCGAACAGCTCTTACTGTCAGGAAGTTCTTCCTAATGTTTAGGTGGAATCTTCTTTCTTGTAGTTTGGATCCATTGCTCCGTGTCCGCTTCTCTGGAGCAGCAGAAAACAACCTTTCTTCCTCCTCTATGTCCTTTTATATATTTGAACATGGCTATCATATCACCCCTTAACCTCCTCTTCTCCAGGCTAAACAGGTGATTATCAGGAAGCCTCCATAGGCAAACAGAATTGCCCCATTACACAGCTGGGATACCAAATGACCTACAGGAGACGGTCCTGATGACAGCAAAGACTTTTTCTCGCTCGGTTGTGAGGCAGCCTCCCACTAAAGGAACAGATCACATCCGGGATCATCACACCTCAACTTAATAAGAAGATATGAATTACTCTTTTGGCCACAAACGCAAGTAAATCGACCAATCAACCTGGAAGCCTTCTACTGGCTATGTTTTATTTACTTGCTATTACATTTCTAGCCCATCTGTCTTCCAAGGAGCTCAAGGTGGCACAAAAACTTCTCCCCCTCCCTGTTTCATCTTCATTAGGACCCTGGGAGGTAGGTTAGGCATCTGGTCCAAGAAGTTTCATGGCTAAGTGGGGAGGTGAACCCTCATCTCCCAGGTACCAAGTCCAACACTCTAACCACTACACCACTATGCTTTCTATGGATAACCATGCTGTCCAAATTTGATAAGCTAAGGTTTGCAAGAAGACTAGCCTGTACCTTGAAGCTGGCTTCTTCCAACACTGTTAACCGTAGGTTTCCCAGTTCAGGTGAAATGCAAGCAAGCTACGGCTATGAAAGGTTTCAGTTCAGCCTTTTCGCTGCTGGAGCAACTACAGAGCTCGGGGTTCCCCAAAGCACCACCAGAACACTGGCCTGGCTTACCTGAACCCCACTTTTATTCTACACCCTGTTTGAGCCTTGCTCCACCACAAGGCAGAACAATATATCCGCTTATTTAGCCCTGATATAATTGCCCTGACATAATTGAATACTTTGGGAGGGGGTTCAACTGAGGTTTCTTTCTATGAGCCTTCTGGTGAAGACTTGGCACAAATACTCGCTTCTAAAGTGCAGTCCCTTCCTCCTCCAAGGCTGTAGCATCAATCAAGGCTACATTCTCAGCAGGAGCAAAACTCGCCTCTGCCATGTGATGGGAGTTATCCATCAGTTAAGAAAAACATGGGGGAATCACTTACCCAGCATGAGAAGAACCTTTTGCAGCTCCCCTTGCCTGGCAGAGAAGTACAGCTGCTTTGAGTGAAACCGTAATTTCTTGGGTCTGTCAAAAGGAAACAGTTATTACTAGTATTACTGAAGAGTTTTTAACATCTCCTCCCACCCCCACCCAAGCTTTTTAAAAAAATCCTCACAACAACTCTATGAGGCAGGGATGCTGAGGAGACTGTGAGTGGCCCCAAGTAACCCAGGGAGCTCAGTGGTGGCCGATTGGAGATCTGAACTCAGCTTCCCCCATGTTATTGTCCACACCACACTGGCATGAATCCAATGTATAGGACTGGTGTATTGCCCTACTGACAGATGACCATAGTCACCCAGTAGGCTGAGGTCTACTTGCATGGTCAACTTTTTTTCTTGCTTCTTTTAACTCTTTGTTCATTATGCTCATTATCCTGCTTCTAAATAGACTGATCAGTTCCACACCCACGTAACATCAACAAGTCAACCAAGGCTATTTCTGTTTGTTTATTTCTTGTTAAAAGAGCAAATAGCTCTCTGCTAGTTGTTATTTTTTTTAGCTAAGCTCAGTTCCTGGGTTTCTTAAATTAACAGAATTTGGTGGCAAGAATTTAGGCAAGTATGGTCCTACATACAAAAGGCTAGTTATTATTATTTATTAACAACACAGATTTATTAATCACCTTCTAAACTATTGTCTCAAGGTTTACACACACACACAAACAGTTAAAAGCACACACAAAAATGCATTTAAAGACAAGACTAAAACACTAACAAGCAGGTGCTTCTGGCAAAGACCCGATTTATTCAGCTAGAAAAGCCTACTGGAACACAAATGTCTTCAGTTCCTTCTGGTAAGTGCAGGTAGCAGGCACCTGTCATATCTGAACAGGAATGCTTTGCCCCAGAACCTCTGCCCTCTCTCTCCCCCACCCCCGGATACCATAGTCTTATACTGAATGGAACCATATAATCTGTTATATGGTTATATTATAATTTGTTATAATCTGGAAAAAAAGAGAGAGAGATTGTGCAATCTTTTGTACTTTGTGAAAATCTTTAATAAAAATTATTTTTAAAAGAAAAAAGAAAAGAACAGGAGAAGCCACACCAAAAGCCTTTCTCTGAGTTACTGCTGAATATTGTCCTGGCTTCCAAGAGACTGACTGGGCCCACACCCAGGTAACATCCACAAAAACTACAAAGACAATTCCCATGGGCCGACAGCCAGACGATTCTTACTTTTCAGAATCTAGGGCGATCAAGGCGCTTTCCAAGGTTTCTTTCACTGGTCCCTGGGAGAGACAGGCTGGGGCAGGTTTGGGAAAGGCAGATGTCCCGGCCAAGTCAAATCCCTCAGCAGACGAAGTCTCAGACCGGACTTCTTCAGACAGCTGTGCTCCAGTCCCACTGTGACCAAAAAAAGAGGAAGGGTTAAGGGAGGACCGTAGCTGAGGGACAGAGCAGTTGCTTTGCATGATGTGGGTAGCCCACATGTGCCCACCTGACTGCTTCGATTGGTGGAACTGGCACAGCCACAGGTGCCGCATAACACCTGTTCCACATTTGTAAGCACTTGATTGCTTAGTATGGCAGCTCTACACTTTGGAACTCCCTGCCTGTTGAGATCAAGCAGGTGCGTTCCCTGTTCTCTTTCTGGCACCTGCTAAAAACATTCCTGCTTATACAAGCCTACCCAGGTGGCTTAGAAAGCTCAGGTGATTTTATCTGTTTCAATACTTTAACCTTTGCATGTTCTAAAGCATAAAGGTAAAGGTACCCCTGCCCGTACGGGCCAGTCTTGACAGACTCTAGGGTTGTGCGCCCATCTCACTCAAGGAGGCCGGGGGCCAGCGCTGTCCGAAGACACTTCCGGGTCACGTGGCCAGCGTGACATTGCTGCTCTGGCGAGCCAGAGCTGCACACGGAAACGCCGTTTACCTTCCCGCTAGTAAGCGGTCCCTATTTATCTACTTGCACCCGAGGGTGCTTTCGAACTGCTAGGTTGGCAGGCGCTGGGACCGAACAGCGGGAGCGCACCCCGCCGCGGGGATTCGAACCGCCGACCTTTCGATCGGCAAGCCCTAGGCGCTGAGGCTTTAACCCACAGCACCACCCGCGTCCCCGTTCTAAAGCATAGTTGTGAGTTTTTCTTGGTTTTACTATCTTGTCTTTTGAAAACCACTTTGAGATTTTTCAGAGTTAAGTGATGTATAAATTTTATGAAATAAATGAATGACTGAATGCAAAAGGTCAATCCCAGGCAGCTCCACGTGGGGCTGGGAAACACTCCCTGTCCAAAAACCCTAGAGCAGCGGTTCTCAACCTGTGGGTCCCCAGATGTTGTTGGACTACAACTCCCATCATCCCTGAGCTCTGGCCTTGCTAGCTAGGGGTGATGGGAGTTGTAGTTCAACAACATCTGGGGACCCACAGGTTGAGAAAGGCTGCCCTAGAGAGCCACTGCCAGTCAGTACAGAGAGCTATGTGCACCAATGGTTTGACTTAGAATAAGGCAGCTCCTTGTGTGTTTTAAGGGAGCACAAAAGGCCGCCTTCCTGCATTGTGTGGAATGGACTTTCTGATAAGATGGTATCTGCGGAAGAATCTAACCTGAAGACAGCAGGAATCAATTCAGTAAATATAAGGGCAAGAAGAGCATCTGCTTTGCATTCAGAAGGTCCCTCGCTCAGCCCCTGGTTCCATCCCTAGAAACCAGGAAGGCTGCTGCCAGTCAGTGTGGGCAATCCTGAGCTGGATGGACCAGTGATGACTCAGTATGAGGATGCTTTCTCTGTTAAATGCACACTTCACAAACCATTAATAACACTCTCGCATTTTGCATCAAGCAAGGAAAAGGATGTAGGCCTTAAAGGCAAATAGTTTGCAAATACTCAGTAGCATCACACCATTATTTTGTAACCGCTCCACCTAAAATCCTTCTCTCCATTTACTGTGTGGTCCATCTCTTTTTAGCAGAAAGGCAGAGAACATGGACAGTACAGCCCTCACTGGATTGCTTCCCTTCAGGCTGCAGATAGGAGAAACAGCTTACCTAGATCCGTCCCTCACTATTAAAAAATAATAACTCTCACAGCAGAAAGTTAACATGTGAGGCAGAAGCACATAGGTCTTCTCCCTGTGACTTGCCAAGCTTGAGCTTATAATGTAGGGACAAAACATGCAACCCGCTTTCCTACAGGATGAAGTGTTTCATTTCAAGAGAGCCAAGTGCATAGCGCATCCTACGGGAGACTTAATGGCCAGAGAGAGGATGGCATTTGAGGTCACAGCTTTGCAAGTGGATTCTGTGGACGGCTGCCAGCTGTTGCAACCTTGGCTGTGAGCAGCAAGGCAAGGCCTCCCAAACAGGGTAGCACTTCACAAAGCAGACCTGGGGTGAGGAACCTTCTCTACCCCAAAGGGCCACATTCCTACCTGGGCAATCTTCCAGGGGCCATGTGCCAGCGGGGGGCCAGAGGCAAAATTGGTCGGGGCAAAATGTCCCACATTGTTAGCTTCGCACAGTCGGCTTGCTTCTACGCATCCTCACCATAAAAACACACACACAAAAAAACACTCCTCTCTGTCTTCCATTCGGACAGAGCTCAGGTACACATTCCAGCAAGGGAAGAAACACTCAAGAAGGGTGTACAGTAGGGCTGGTGAGGACGTGTGTCGTGGAGCAGGTATCAAGGAATATTTTGCCCTGGACTTGAGACTCCCCTACCCCTCTCATTCTTGAAAGAGTGAAAATGAACATAAAGGAACAACAATGCTGAGCATGGCTGGGGAGGTGAGCAGTGGGCCCCAACACATGCTCAGCGCCGCCACCCTCTGGACTCACCTTCCGGTTGTCGTGTCTGCCCTCCCCTCAGAAGTCCCAGGTTTCTTCAGCTCATAGCTCAGCGGAAGCGTGGAGGTTGTGTCCGCCTTTGCTATAGTCACTTCTTTGGCCTTCGAGGCCTCTTCCCCACAGTGTGGGCAGTAGCTCGTGCCTTTGACCTGGGAGGCACAATCCCTGTGGAACCGGTGGGAGACGCTGCTTTCTGGCTGGCACTCCATGAAAGTGCCCTGGTTAAAGAAAAGAGACACAATGCAAAGAAGGAATGTCCGTGAGTTACACATCTCCAAGTGGTGCTTCGCCTTTGGCTGAGGTTTTTCAACCCTTTACCTGCTGGAAAGTATCATCCTTTGATTGCAGTTTTTACAGAAGACCTTAAGAAGAGCCCTGCTGGATCAAACCAAAGGCTCACCTGGGTCCAGCATCCTGTTCTCACCCCAATGGGAAGCCTGCAAGCAAGACCCGAGCGCAACAGCACTCCCTACTTGGCCTCCCGAGCCACAGTGCCTGCAATAGCAGAGGTAGAATGTAAGAAGGGCCCAGCTGGATCAGGCCAAAGACCCATCAAGTTCTGTTCCCACAGTGGCCAACAGGTCTACTTAGCACTGAGTTATTCCCTTCTGAGAGAGGGAGCTGCCTCATAAGAGCACGGATGGGGAACCTGTGCCCTCCAGGTACTGCTGGACTCCAACACCCATGGGCCATAGTCAGCTTGGCCAATAGTCAAGGATGGTGGGAGCTGGAGTCTCTTAACAGAGGGACACAAGTTTCCTATCCCTGCAACAGAGACAACTAGATGCCCTATTCCTTGTCATGAAGTGGTCAGTGCCACAAATCGAAGCTTCTATCCTACACAAAAGTTTTGGCTTTCATCCAAAGCTGATACACTGACATTTATTGGTGCGAGTAACACAGGCTCATTATTTTCGATGAATTGACAAGTATCACTGGATGCCACCCTTTGATTTCAATAGGGCAGGAAATGTCCTTCAGGCATTGCTGGGCTCCAACGAACTCCAACCATCCCCAGCCAACTTGGCCAATTATCAGGGATGATGAGAGTGGTTGGCCCACAGGTTCCTGCATCTCTTACAGCAATGGTGAAAAATTCACCCTGAGCCAGAAGGAAATATTGTGTGGGCTGTAGGACTGCCAGATTGAAAGCTAGAAGAGTCATATGACACAACAGAGGCAGGGCTTCTAGTCAAATCTCCCTGTGGATGCAGGAAATCCAAAGATTTAGACCATCCCCAAACAGGTGGCTTCTCATGCTCTGCTTGTAGTTCTACAGTGAGCTGAGGGACAGCCCTCCATCACTCAAAGGTCAAGGATAGGTAAGGTCTAGACTTCCAGATGCTACTGGACTTCCAGCCAGTATGGTCATTGGTCAGGGATGGTGAGAGCTGCAGTCCAGCAACAGGTTCTCCAAACCTGCATTGGTGTGTCACCCCAACCCCACTACCACATTAAAGAATGCTGCAACCTCAGAGTGCAACAATCTCCTACAACTAGGGGAGGTTTTGAACCTGTGTTTTAAGAAAACTTGCTCATACATAATATGAAATCCTGGAAAGTCACTGCCAGATCAGAAGCAGCATGTAGTAACTTTCAGATGTTGCTAAACTACACCTCCCATCAGTCCCAGTCAGCACAGGCAATGCTCAGTGACAATCGGAGTTGTAGTCCAACAGTATGTGTGACACACCATAATGGCTATCCCTGCTGTAGGCAACACTGAGCTAGACTGACTCTTGGTTTGACTGAGTCCTACGTTCCTACAATAAGAGTTTGCAAACCCATACCACAGAGAAAGGATGGGGAGCCTGTGACCTTCCACACACCATTGGACTTCAGCTCTCAACATGCCTGACCACTGGCCATGCTGGCTGGGGCTGGTGGAAGTGGTAATCCAGCAGAACCTGGAGGGTCACAGGCTCCCCACAACTGCCACATAGCTTGCCTGCATTTCAATAATTCTTTTTGTCCTCTGTAAAGAATGCAACGAAAGTGGGGAGCAAAGTGCCCTTTCTTCTCCTGCCAGCCCAGCACAAACACCCCTGGCCCACCCACCCTCCGGCCCAAAAGAGAAACTTACCGCAGTGCAAAAGAAGCCGCAACCTGGGCAGCACTGATGCTTCACCATCCTCCCTCTGTGGTCCTCACAAAGTACCAAGAACTGGACTTTGTTAGAAGGGCGCATCAGCTCATATTTCAGCACCTGGCTTGTGCAACGGCTTAGCTGGAGAAGGAAAAGAGGTCATTCTTGGAGAGTGCACCAGAGAGAGAGGGGGGACAAACTCTTCTTCTCTGCTATGCTGTGCTGTGCATTGAGAGTTCACACACTGAACTGACTGAACTGAAAGCCCCCATTTCAAAGACATGCACACCAAGAAGCTTAATACTTCATATCAGCACGAGAAATGTTCCACTTTACTCTCTTTGGCACATGGCTGTAGGAACGAGGACTAAACACAGTTCCAGAATCACCAAAGGCAAGCCACGTGGGAGCAACGTCTTCCACTTCTTGCTAAGTCCAGTTTAAAGAAGAGGTGCATTGCACCAAGACTCGCCAAAGCAGCACCTGTAGGCACAAGTGTGTCTGCCAGTACCTCCTTATGGCACCTGCAAAAGGCCTCACCATTTATCTCCCCCATTTGCTCTTTCTATTCAGTTCCTGTTCGCATTGGCCCTGCCTTTCCTGAACTGAACATTCCATTAAACATGCCCACATTTCACTGGAGGCCAAGTCTGGGCGCACATCCTCCCTCCCATTCCAAGACAAGGGAAAGGAGCAAAGAGCTTCTCTCTGTGAGTGAGTGCAGTGGTGACTGATGTAGCTGCCTTTTTCCTAATTGATGGGGGTGGATTTCGGGTGGGGTGGGATGCCATCCCCATTTTGTGGCCCGATCTCTTTTTCTGCACTTCCAACCCTCACTCCTTCACGGGGGGGGGGGGGGGGACTCTCCTCTATCCATGCCATACATAATTTTATAAACTCCCATCATGTCCCCTCTTACTCGCCTTTAATCAAAATTAAAAAGTCCCTTTTCACTCCATTCCCTTGATCACTTTGGTTGCCCCTTCCTGAACATTTCCCAACTCTACAGTTATCTTCTTTTGAGTTGAGGCGATCAGGACTGCACACTGTACATCACTTCGTTTCTCTACATTTGATGTCTGGCACCTGAACATGTGAGCTCAAATTCAAAACAGTCTGCAATAGCCTAATCGCTTGTGCAAGTCATCACTTGATGTCAGGAACACAGGAAGCTTATGTAGACTCAAGTCTATGCTGGCCAGCAACTGCTCTCCAGGGTTTCAGTCAGGAATCTCTCATAGTCCTACCTGGAGATGCCTGGTCCTACCCTCTGGAGCATAGGATGTTTCCTCATACAGAGCCAGAGCATTCACTCATCTACTGCCTACAGCAGCTCTTCAGGGTTCTAGGCAGGGGTCTCATACCTGGGATCCCATACCTGGGATCTAGGCAGGGGTCTCATACCTGGGATCCCATACCTGGGATCAGACCCTGTAGGCAAAGCAGATGCTCTACCACTGAATTGCAGCCCTTCCCTTAAGAGCAGTTTTCTCTTGTACCTGTTGCAGTCATCAAGTGATGACTGTGCACACATGAACCAGCCCTAGCACTTCCTTCCTGAACATTAATATGCCCGAAATTGTACAAGAAGGGCACCTGCACTTGGGCTTCCAAAAACCCTCTGTTTTCCTGTCCACTCTGTTTGAACATATTGTGCCCCCTGGAAAGACCCTATTTTAAGGTGGGAAGTTATGGCTAATAAAATATGGGGGGGGGAGGAAAAGATGTAACTTGCATTCCTAAGAACGTAATAATCCTTTATTCTTCACTCCTCCTAAGTATACGAAAGCCATTAGAATCTGGACTTCATCCATCAGGGATTAGAACTGGAACTCCTTAAGGCTGTTAAGAAGGGAAAGATCCATGTAGCCCAGTGTCCTGTTTTTACAATGGAAAACTGGATACCTATAGGAAGCCCCCCAAAAGGACCTGAGCACAACAACACTCTCTACACTTCCGATCCCTAGCAATTGGCACTCAGAGGCACCCTCTCTCTAGCAGTAGAGGTAGAACACAGCCACCCTTCTTCCCAAACACAAATCTGAGAAAGCACCCAGCCTAACTCTTTGGCCCTGTTTATCAGTCCTGAGGAGATGCCATCCAAGCCGTAGTAGCAGGAGAAGAATCTGCCAGTTATCTCCTGACCACAGGCACTCATTAGATCTTGGCTCCCCCAGCGGTGGCTAATTGAGAAACTACGGGGTGGCAGCTGCTGGCATGCAGTCTGCAGCAGCATCAGAGAACTTTACTGGGCTACAGAACAGCCAGTGGCAGCGGACTAAATGGAGGGAGCTCATCAGAGACAGCACTAGAAAGAGAAAGAGTGGGGAGGGGAGGTAGGAAACGCATGCATAGGACATATGCAAGGTCTGGGGGTTGGGGAGACAATCCCTGTGCAAACCACAATTATTCCACTTTGTGAAAAGTGTAAGATACAGTGGTACCTCGCAAGACGAATGCCTCGCAAGACGAAAAACTCGCAAGACGAAAGAGTTTTTTGTTTTTTGAGTTGCTTCGCAAGACGAATTTCCCTATGGGCTTGCTTCGCAAGATGAAAACATCTTGCGCCTTTTTCTTAAAACTGTCAATGCATTCCTATGGGAAACCGTCAATGCATTTCCTATGGGAAACCGTGCTTCGCAAGACGAAAAATTCACAAGACGAAAAAGCTCACAGAACGAATTAATTTCGTCTTGCGAGGCACCACTGTATTGACGTACTTCATGGGCTGCATAATTCAGAAGAAACCAAGGCATCCACATTCCACCCCAACTTAATTTGTTGTGCTTTGGTTATACACCCATGCACAAAACGTGGGAGGCGGCATCATCATCATCATCATCATTATTATTATTATTATTTGGCAAAACAAAACAGCAAATTCCAGCAAAGAGGCATGTCTCGTGCTCTTAAGAGTGAGCTAAAGCATTAGCTACCTCTGTGCATGAAGTTTCTGTTCTCAACACGCTAGGCAGGTCCTTCACTCGGGGGAGGTCAGTGGAAGACCAACGCTTTGTATACAAAAGGTCCCGGGTTCAATCTGACATCTCCAGGTAGGCCTGGGAATAATTCCCTGCCTGAATCCCGGAAAGCCGCTGGTAATCAGTGTAGACCAGGCATAGGCAAACTCGGCACTCCATATGTTTTGGGACTACAACTCCCATCATCCCTAGCTAACAGGACCAGTGGTCAGGGATGATGGGAGTTGTAGTCCCAAAACATCTGGAGGGCCGAGTTTGCCTATGCCTGGTGTAGACAACACTCAGCTAAATGGATCAATGATCATATAAGGCAGATTTCTCTGTCCCTGTGTAATACCTGCACTGCTGGAGATGCCTCTGAATAGTTTACTGGGGACTGCAGATGGGGAGACTGCTGTTGCACTCAGGTCCTGCTTGCAAGGCTTTCCAACTGGGGCATCTGGTTGGCCAGATCAGGATGCTGGACTAGAAGGCACTTTGGCCAGCTCTGGCAGGGCTTATCTTTGGATATTATGGCCTGCTTCCATCCCCAATAATAGTTACCTCTCTTCCACATCCTATGCCAAACCCCACTCACCGGAACCAGACTTCCATGCCCTCTCTGCCTGGGATCCCACCCACCCTGGTCCTTGTGGATGAGCTGCACACTTCAGAACCTGAGCAAGGAAGAAGCCCCGTGTATGGATTGTTTTCAAGACTGTGTGCAGCAAGCACCAGCTATTTTGAGGAAGGGGAGGAGATTAGCATGTGCCTTTACAGGACATGCCAACCAGGTCCCTTGCCAAGCAGAGATGACGCTCCAATGGAGGGTGCCATGTGCCAACTACAACTATCAACAGAAAAAGAGAGAAAGAAGGGGGACACCACCTCCTTGTCCACACTCTCGGTTGCCATGCACTGGTTATTGGCTAGTGTGGTGATCTCCCGGCTTTTGGGAGTTTCCATTCGACAGCTACAGAGAGGTGCTTCCTGAAGGCTGTCTGTTTCCACTGCTCCAGGGCCATTGGAAAGACCTGCAGGAAAAAGCAACACACACACAAAGAGTAAGTAAAGCACCCAACTCTCCTGCAATCCACATAAGGAGACTGAGAAGGGAGGGAAACCTCAGCACAGTGGTAACACAGGTCACTAGCTGGCAACTTCATTTTTATTTTGGTCAAGGCCAGGCTTCCTCAAACTCAGCCCTCCAGATGTTTTGGGACTACAATTCCCATCATCCCTGACCACTGGTCCTGTTAGCTAGCTAGGGATCATGGGAGTTGTAGGCCAAAAACATCTGGAGCGCTGAGGTTGAGGAAGCCTGGTCAAGGCTGTGTAAGAATGTCTGACGTTCTGAAGGCCCCATATAGGCAAGACACCCCAAGCACTTTGCAATTCTTTCAGCCTGCATCTTCACATAGGCAGGCTGGCAGTCCTTCCTAGACCTACAGGATGGAAAGGATATCTAAAACTAAGTGAAGGAAGAGGAGGGGACAGTGCAGTGCAAATGCACCAGGCAGAGACAATCTGGAGCTTTTGTTGGTGAACCAGCACAGCACCAACCTTCTTGCCATCTCTCCCTTGTGATAAACAACAGTGGCCCACCTGTGGAGAGCCTAGCAAAGCTCTGACCTACACAGATGTATGGGTGTACATAATCTGACTGTTGATTCATACTCACTCCTTTTGGATTAGGTGTAAAGGTAAAGGTATCCCTGCCCATACGGGCTAGTCGTGTCCGACTCTAGGGTTGTGCGCCCATCTCACTTAAGAGGCCGGGGGCCAGCACTGTCCGGAGACACTTCCGGGTCACGTGGCCAGCGTGACAAAGCCGCATCTGGCAAGCCAGCGCAGCACACGGAACGGCGTTTACCTTCCCGCCAGTAAGCGGTCCCTATTTATCTACTTGCACCCAGGGGTGCTTTTGAACTGCTAGGTTGGCAGGCGCTGGGACCGAACGATGGTAGCGCATCCCGCCACGGGGATTCGAACTGCCGACCTTTCGATCGGCAAGCCCTAGGCGCTGAGGCTTTTACCCACAGCGCCACCCGCGTGTATAAGCTCCCTAAAGGGGGGGGGGGAATCAAGTTTGGATAGGACCCAAACAAATGGCATCATGCTACAGAAAGGGGATTGTGACTAAAGGTCAGGAAGAACTTTCTGATGGCAAGAGCTGTTCAACAGTGGAATGGATTCCCTCAGAAGGTGCTGGACTGAGGCTTTTAAGCAGAGATTAGATGGCTATCTGTCATGTATGCATTAGTTGATATTCTGGCACTGCAGGGGGCTGGACTAGATGACCCTTGGGATCCCCTCCAATACCACCATTCTATGGTTCCACTTAAGTCTCTACAGTCTTCCAAGCTCTAGCCTATTTCAATCAAAGTCGGGATACCTGAAGCAACCCAGGGGGGAAAGCTATTCTCCTTCACTATTCACCACTGAACTGAATTTCCTGCAAAACGCAGTGATGGCCACCCGCTTCAACGGCTTAAAAGGGAAGCTGGAAAAAACACATGAAGCATAAGGCTTGTCAAGGGCCTTGACAATCATGATACCTGTATACTACACTCATTATCATAGGCAGTATGCCCCTGCATACCAGTTGTTAAGGGAGCAAAAACCAGGTCCTGCTTGCTGGCTCAGGAAGAACATTAGAAGTTGCCTTATATTATGCAGTGGCCTTATAACAAGACAGAACCATTGGTGCATATAGCTCAGTCTATACTGATTGACAGCAGATCTCCAGGGCTTCAGACAACCAATGCTCCCAGTGCTGAGGATGCTGGGGATTCAACCTGGGCCTTCCTGCATGCAAAGCAGATGAGCTATGATTCACTGAGCTACAGCCTTCCCTGCAGGCAACACACCTACACTATAAAAATAGGCCTGGTGACTCAGTCTCATGCTCTGCAGAATGCCTAGAGCCATGCGGAGTTTCCAGTGCCAGCATGAGATAACTCAGGTCCCGCTTGTGGGTTTCCCAGAGACATCAGGTTGGCCAGTGAGACAACAGGATGCTGCCCCTTTGGCCCGCTCCAGCAAGACTATTTCTTACATTCTTATACAGCCTTTCTTTCCCTTTTATTTTATTTTCGTTTTTTTTCTAATCCGAACAATGCTCAAAACTAGATTTGTTTTGGAGGACTCTTTATGTTTGCAATTGGATGATACAGAGGCCATTAAAAAAATGAATTGTTAAACCGGTCCATCATTTCCTGGATCAGGTTTTCAACAGCTGCCACTTGAAATCAATGTACTGGTCGTAGCGTTGGTGCAAGCACCCCTCTTGAAATCAATGTTATTTGTCTCATCAAGCTCCTCTCCAGAGGTAACAACCGCAGGAAGGAGGAGGAGGGAGGAGAGGAGAGGGCAGATTTTTCTGAATCGCTTTTCTTAAGCATAAAAGCATTGTGGAGCATGCATCGTTAAGAGTCTGCTCAGCCTACTGCAGCCTAACTGGGTGAACAGGTTACAAACAAGCACTATCATCAACAAAAGAACATGGGAAACATAAGGGTGAAGGTCCAAATGGAATTCTGCACCCATCCATACATTCTTATGAACTGCCTTATAAACAAGTCAGACTCCTGGGTCCACCTCTTGTTTACACTGACTGGCAGCAGCTCTCCAGGATTTCAGACAGGGTTATCTTCCTGCCTAACCTGGAGGTACTGGGGATTGAACTGGGAACCCTCTTGCATGGTCTGCAGATATTCTACTCACTGTCATTGTACTTCTCCAAACAAACCTTGCAAGACTGACCTTTTGTCCATCTTGTTTTTGTCTACACTGACTGACAGCAGCTCACCAGGAATTCAGATGGGCTGCTTCCTAGCCCTGCCGGGAACTGAATCCAGGACCTTTGGCATGCAAAACAGATGCTCTACTGCAGCACTGCGGCCTTTCTGTGAGACACAAGCAAGTGCATTCCTATCTACTGGAGCTGTGAACTTGTAATTTGAGCCTGTTGACCCAGGTCCTGCCCTCTGGAACATAGGAAACTGCTTCCTACAGAGCCAGCCCACTGGTCCAGAAGCAGGTGCTGCATCACAGAGCCACGGACCTTCTTAAATGCAAAAGGTGGCACCCAGCCAATACTATGCGGGAATGGCACAGCTCCTGCCCAGATGAAAAGGCTGCATTGCCAGACTGCCTTGAGCAGTGGCTCAGTGACGCCCCAGCCAGACTGCCAGGAATCTCCCATCTGCTCTACAAAGCGGTCCTCTGGCATGCGTCAGCTGTGTGCCACCTTCTACTTCTCTGAAGGAGCCCTTCTGGAATTTTGTCACATGCCTCCTGCCTGAGAACAGGGAGCAGCACTGGAGGAAACCGGAAGGGGAGAACAACTCTTTCTTTTCTTGGCAAGGGGAAAACAGAAAGCAAAAAACGAAGACACGGCCAAGGGGACAAAGCCACAGGGATTAGTCAAATTGTCTAAGATCACAACTGCACCCAGAAGTGTTCCAAAGCTTTAACGCTCCCCAGGATATTCCCATCAGCGTTATTTCCTGCAGTATCCACACAAATACACACACACACACACTGCTGGGTCAAAGGTGATCTACTAGCTGCTCTCCTTTGCTCTAGTCTCACTCTCCATTTGATCCATTGATATGCCTTTTTGGCCTCTTCTCATTCTCAATATTGGCAGCCACCAGGGGGCATCATCTTAATACAGAGAAATGAAATCCAAGGAAACAAAGAACCAAAATGGTACATGGCCATATTTAGAACGCTGACACTCACCTTCTGATTGCGAAGATAGAATTCCCTTCACTCGGAGATCCAAGGAATCGAGAGAGACTTCCATGTACTCCATGTTATTCTCCACCCCAGTTCCTTCTCCACTGTCTAAGGAAGACTTGTAGGCTTCCGAACCTGGGTTTAAAATATACACATATTTATATAGCAAGGAAAAGAACTATGCATGTATGTGTGTGTCTCTCTCCCTCTCTCTCTTAAAGGCCACATTCATCTCTAGCAGACTGTATGCAGGCTACAGGCTGATGGATCTCTAGCAAATACAGATGCTAATAGAATAATTAAAATGCAACAACTGGGCCAATTGATCTTTCCAGCCCTTCTTCCTACTCTCTCTGCCTGAATAAGGCAGATTTCACCCCACCCTTGCACTGTTTTTTGGGAGAGGGGAAAAAAAGGTGCCAGCTACCAGGAGGAGAGGTCCTCCCTTTCAGACACATCTGTCTGCTGCTGCACTGCATTAGCAGCAGAAACGTGGATGAGAAAGAGGAAGGGATAAGGACCTGGGCTTGCCTTGACTCAACCTACACACCCTGATGCAAAAGATCTCAGCAATGCTTAAAAAGAGACCCAATGGTGTAGAAAACAAGATGAAGGGGACAGGAGACATCTGGCTCAAGGCAAAAAAAAAAAAAAGGAGTGTTCAGAGCCAATTGTACAGTTTCTCAATGAGCAAAGCAGCGTTTGCTAATGAAAACGAATGTGAGAACCTCTAGCAGGGATTTAGTTCATGCCTCTTTTTCCTATTTGCTCCTTCCAAGAGACAAGTGCACACACACACACTCCCCTCCTCGCCCCAAAATATTTTGCCCTCCTCCCTCCAACAAAGCACAATGCCAGCCTAGTGAGTCAGGAGATCTAGAGCCAGACATTAACCCTGCAGGGGTTTTGTTTTTTTAAGCCTCTTCTTTCTCCTAAAATTGTGTCATTGTCCAAGAGCCAGTATGAGGAGGGAATAAATGCACTGAGCTACTTGAGGGTCACCGATCAGATACTGAACGACCAAAGCGGTTTTTACCAAGCGTTGGTGAAAGGATAAGAGACAGACTGGGGAGGGCCTGCAGAACTTTTCCCCAAAGCCCTGTGAGATCTTGAGCCTCTTGGGAGAAGAGTATTGCCCTCACCCATGGAGGATACTACCTCTTCCAATCATTTCTCTATAAGCAAAGGTTTGCCGGACACACCAGTTGCCCTTCTCAGCCCAGGAGAGGAAAGTCAAAGCAACACTGCTTGGGAAGCAAAAGCCTTAGCTCAGCGGAACAGCTTCTGCTTTGCACACAGAAGGTTCCAGGTTCAATCCCTGGCGTGTCTAGTTAGGACTGGGAAACACTCCCTGCATCAAATTCTGTACAGCCACTGCCAGTCTATGTAGGCAACAATACCAAGGTTGATGGACCATTGGTCTGACTCAGTACAAGGCAGCTTTCTATGTTCCTTAAAAAGAATGAAAGAGTAGACCCCCTGGCTCCTAAGCGCAAGTCCCAGAGCAGCAACTACTTTGCTTAAAAAGCCACCTTTGAAGTTTTGGGGACGGGAGAAATGGCAAATGGGAAGGGCTGAGTCTTATCTCATCTCCTTCTGAACATTACTACTCTTGCATCTTGGCTGGAAACTGAGGAGTATTCCTCATGATGGCTCTGTGGTCTCAGTTTTGGATCCCCTATCCTAAGCCAATCTGCTTGTGCTCCCTTTGCAAAGGAAATGAAGGAGGAAAGAACTTGCTCAGCCCCCATCTGCGCTATACATTTATAGCCACATCACATCACTTTAAACAGCCATGGCTTCCCACAAAGAATCCCGGGAGTTGTAGTTTGTTAAGGGGGCAGAGAGTTGTTCCCATCACAGAGCTACAATTCCTAGCTACCTGGGGAAAGGAATGGATTGTTAAAACTGCTCTTCGGTGGGAATAGGGAGTCTCCTAACAACTCCCAGCGCCCTTAATAAACTGCAGTTCAAAGGGATATTTGGGGGGAGAAGCCATGGCTGCTTAAAGTGGCATGATGCTACTTTAAATGTATAGTATGACTGGGGCCTCCACTGAACAAAAACTACTGGGGTGAAGGGATAGAAAATAAGACACATTTGATCCTGTTACCCAATGCACCAGCTTGTTTCTTTTTACTCCTCCGCCTCCTCTTCCGGGTGGGTTTCAGCCAGGGACTCTCCATCTTGCCTTTCTTCTTCATCACCTTCTTCTTGAGGCTGGATTCCGAACTCTGCAAAAACCACAGGAGGCATCTGCTTCAGGAAAGCAGTGGCCTGACTGATCCTAAGCTATGCCCTTCACCTTTCTTTGTGATTAGTAGGCAACAGGAGAGAGGCAATGCTCTCAGAAGCACCTGAGTTTTTAAAAAGCCCAACGTATTTCAGAAATACAATCCTCTACTCTCCCCCCTACCCACCAGGGGCAATAGGAAAGCTTGAGCCTCTTGAGTCTTGCCTAGATCAGGGGTTCCTAAGCTGTGGCCCATGAACCACATGGTGGTCTTGGAGCTTCATTCAGCTGGTCCTTAGCCTGACTATTCAATATTCATACTGTATTATTATTATTATTATTATTATTATTATTAAATTTGCCTCTCCCTTCACCATTTTCAGGTCAGCCACAGAGACTGGCACATCTTGTGTTGCGTAATATAGTTCCTTCCATGAAAATACCACAGAACTGCCACCACATGCCAAGGTAGTACAAAGAGATCTGCAAGCTTGGAAAGAAATCACTATAGTCTCAGACTCATTCCTGTATTCTGCTTCCTTTGTAGCCAAACTTGTGTGTATCCAGCCAATCCAACTTCTCTGCCAAGAGAAACCTAATGCTACCAATGGCTACTTGCCATGACATCTATGTTCTACCTACACTGTCAGAGGGAGTATGCCTCTTCTCATCAGCTGCCGGAAACCACAGGAGGGGAAAGTCTGGTTGGCCTGATTTAGCAGGGCTTTTCTTAAGTTCTAAAACTGCTTTCTGTGGCATCTTGAGGTCCTTCGGAATCTTATCAGGGACTTCTTGATGAGAAGATCAGCTCCACCTGTCAGGGACCTGAAGACTCTCTCTTGGAACTTTATGATGGTTCAGATTTTTAACTGCAAGGTGGTTTGGGAGAATATCTACCTGGGCTGAGAAGTGGATGGTGATGGATCCGGAGAAGTAAGGCTCGCGTGGGCTTACCAGAGGCATCTGACTGGTCACTTTGAGAACAGGATGCTGGACTAGGTGGGCCACTGGCCTGATCCATATGATGTGATGTAAGCAACTTTGCCCAACCTCACTTATTTTGCACTTTATTTTATCATGTAATCTTTACTATTCAGGGCAGGCGCATAGTATAAAAGCATTTTACTTCTGGTTTCTAGCCGCATATTTGTTCCTTTAAAAATATTTTTGCCCCACTCTTCTGCTGAAAAAGAACTTTATAAAGCACCCAATAATCAAAAGTAATCACAGAGAGATGATAGATATAATCATTACAAATAAAATGCTGATCAGCAAAGCACAAGAAAGGAGCAAAACCAAAGAGCAACAAATCCAGACAATCTGTCTTCATGTGTTCATTATTTAGCAAAATGTGCATGAGCAGGAATAAGTCACAGGGGGCCTCCAGAAAATTCAGATGCACATGCTTTTGGTGAAACCCAGCTTGCCGTGACAATGGGACCCAGAACTGTGATTAACATTAGATTGGTTAATTTTCAAAAGCTTGCTTCAGAAACCATGGTTTGAAACTGGCTTGTTTTACACTAGCCACAGTAAATGTTAACCACAATTTGTCAAACAAAGCAACACAACAAACTGCAGTTAACCAAAAGCAGAAAAAAATCTGAACTGCTCCCCTTGTATGTGTGTGGGAGGAGAGGGGAAAGGAGAGTAAACCAAGGAGTCACTGCGGCTCATTTGTGCCTGTGCATAGCGCATACTCACAAAGCTATGGTTTAGAATGTGGTGTCAACCAGGCCATACTGGGTTGCACCATGGTTTATGAAGGTCATTCACTTACCTCTTATCACCTTCAGCATTTAGATCCATGTCTCTTTTAACTGCTCTTCTCGATTAAGTCTTGATACCCAAAACTATGGTTTAATGTTGATTCACCTAAAGGGATCTTTTATCCTGGTAAGGTAAAGGTAAAGGTACCCCTGCCTGTACGGGCCAGTCTTGACAGACTCTAGGGTTGTGTGCTCATCTCACTCTAGAGGCCGGGAGCCAGCGCTGTCCGCAGACACTTCCGGGTCACGTGGCCAGTGTGACAAAGCTGCTCCGGCGAACCGGCACCAGAGCAGCACATGGAAACACCGTTTACCTTCCCACTATAAAGCGGTACCTATTTATCTACTTGCACTTAAGGGTGCTTTCGAACTGCTAGGTGGGCAGGAGCTGGGACCGAACGACGGGAGCTCACCCCGTCACGGGGATTCAAACCGCTGACCATGCGATCGGCAAGTCCTAGGTGCTGAGGTTTTACCCACAGCGTCACCCGTGTCCCTTTATCCTGGTAAGCCACCATTAAACCACAGATCCCTGGTTTTAATGCAATGAGGAAATGAAGTTTGAGCAAGGATCCCAGCACTAAAGCCAGTAAGCAAAAGAGGAGTGCATAGGCACCTATTAATTCCCAACCATGGTTTAAGAAGCCAGGATCATCATGTCAGGAACAGGCCAGATGGTTACCACCCAGGAAAAAAAGAACACTGAAATAACAATGTCTTAAAATGTAAGAGGAGAACCTCTTGTTGTTATTGTACTGCAGATCACCCAGCTATTTTCCAGCAGATCCTAATCTATGCTCTGCTTATCCCTGCCCATATTTATGAGCACAGACTGGGCCTTGTACTGAAAAGGAAGACTACAGCTGCAGCCTGATCATCAGTACAGCAGGCATTCAATACTGGGCAGTCTGACTCAACTTACTAATAGGCAAAACTCGCCCTTCCAGAGAAATTCAAGCTTCAGGTGTTTTCACATGGGCAAAGGACTCTGCTCCATTGGAACAAAAATTTGCAAATAGGACATTTATCTCATATCTACATTTATTATTTTTTAATAATAATTTTTATTAAATATTTTCATGAATTACGAAAGAATGTGCAATGTCTCTCTTTTTTTGTTCAGATTATAAAGTCTTTTGGTTACATTGAATGTAAGACAATATGGTATCTGGAGGTATCCTATCTGCATTTATAACCGTTTAAAACAAGGCTAAACCAAAGGAGTAAAAAAGAAAATCCTTAACTGTCTGTCAGCTAACTCATGGGGAAAAGGTGTTATCCTGTTGCACAATTATATGCACTTAAGTCCCACTGAATAGATTTTTTTAAAAAGAAAGCCCAGGTCTGGGCAGAACTGTAGCCGAAATATTTCAGGATGGGCTGATTACAACCTCTTTTGATGCTTAAATGAAGGGTGGCAAATCTTAGGGGCCTGGGGTCTGAATGTGGCCCTCCAAGCCTCTTCCTCTGGCCCCTGAGACTCTCCCCAGGGCACATCTCCTTTTCAACCACACCCCTCTGGTTCTCCTCGTCTCTGCTCCTTTCAGGTTCCCATGTCATGTTGAGCCAAGCCATGGTTTGGCTAAGGTCTCTGGTTTGTTAATCGTGAGCTGCAGCCAAGTTTTTTTCTTGAGAGGCAAGCGCTTAACCACAAGTCCCAGGTTCAGGAGACATATTAAGCCAAACCTTGATTAGCTCAGCAAAGTGCAACAATAAAAAAGTCCAGAGAGGAGCAAAGTGATTGAAAACTGCATTCTGGGAGCCCTCATACTTGTGCATTTCACTAAACCAGGAAGGCTGAAGGAGTTCACTGATTAAAATCAACAAGACTTTTAATACCAGATGAAAATCCACCCCACCACTCAATTAATCAGCACATTCAACACAAAGGGGGGAAAAAGATCAAACAAAATTCCTGGAGATCATTCAGCTGTGGTTAGGAGGACAAGAAACAAGCCCTGTGTTTGTGTGCTGTCTCCTCCCATCACTTACTCAGCTTAATTAATAATTTAAGGATTTAATCAAACCATAGTTTACAGTTACACCAGAACCCGTAAAGTCTGCTTTCCGTGAGTACTCTAAACCAGGAACAAACTGTGGTTTGCCATCTTGGTTTGGAGGGCTTGTTTAAACCGTTCAGTAAGCCAAGACTGGTCTCAGGTCTGAGTCTTCAAACCGCGGAACTGGAAATGTTAAGCCTATATGTATCTAGTGGATTAGATTCTGGTAACACAATACCAGTTCAACAAGAGAACATTTTAACAGTTCAACTTGTGTGCAACTAATGGAAACAAATGCTGTTTCATTTTTAATATTCTCCTGCAAAAGTAAAGTATTTATCACTTTCCATAAACAGTTTCGGTAATATATTAATTTGTGCAAATTTTTAAATTAATAATTGTTAAAACCAGCTTACTGATTCACTAAGAATTCTTTAATCAGTTGACAGGTCTCAGATCTGTTACAAACATTGAGTAGCAAATGCATTTTGTGCCTGTATTAACACTACATCAAACGAAGAACTTAACTGGAAAAACAAGGCTGCAAGCTTGTGCACACTTTCCTAAGAGTAAGCCCCAATGAATACAGTGGAATTTACTTCTGAGGGAACACGCATAAAACTGCACTGTGGAAATCTTATCCAGAAGTACATTCTCAGTATTTTGTTGGGGACGTACATCCACACCCAAACCACAGTTAACTGGTTCAGATATAGCTGCAAACTATGGCTTGAGGCAAGCAGGACAATATTCATCTTTGCAATCAATCTACCAATATGCCTTACCACTGATTTTATCAAGGTACAGCAACTTGCCCAATGCAAGCCAAACAGGCTCTGTGTCAGAGCAAGCATTCAAACCTGGGACCCCCTGTATTCAAACCCAACAAAAGTCTTTATGCTTCGGGATTCCAGTGCAGCTCCCATTGCTTGAAACCAGCAAAGAAGGCGAAGAAAGGGAAAACGGCTGAATCAAAGGCCAAAGCAGAATTTGAAACATGAGAAAGAAAAGCACATGGGGAAATTGTGCATATACAGTGGTACCCCGCAAGACGAATGCCTCGCAAGACGGAAAACCCGCTAGACGAAAGGGTTTTCCGTTTTTCGATGCGCTTCGCAGGACGAATTTCCCTATGGGCTTGCTTCGCAAGACGAAAATGTCTTGCGAGTCTTGAGATTTTTTTTCGCTCCCCACCCCCTTTTTCTAAGGCACTAAGCTGCTAATAGCCTTTTAGCAGCTAATCCGCTAATCCCTTAAGCCTTTAATAGCCGCTAAACCGCTAATAGCGCTAATCCGCTAATAGGGTTGCTTCGCAAGACGAAAAAACCGCTAGACGAAGAGACTCGCGGAACGAATTAATTTCGTCTTGCGAGGCACCGCTTTATATATATATATGGGATGTGGTGCGGTATACTACAGTGCCTGTGATGCGGTGCGTTTGTGTCTTCAATTGAAGCACCCAGTCATCAGGAACCAGAGTCTTACCTCCTGAATCCCTTGTGCTATGCCATCTAGTGCTCTCCTACAAACCTGTCTAAGTGCCACAGTACAAGGGAACTACCCCCTAGGCTGCAGTAAGCATCGGCTGATCATCTACAGGCCAATCCTGGCTCTCTGAGGCTGATAAAAGCCATTGCCACAGGGTTTCCCTCATCAGTCTGCGCAATTTGGGTCACTATGAGCAGCAGCAACAGCAGCAGCAGCAGCAGCAGCAGCAGCAACAACAACAACAACAGTAGCAGCAGACTCCTGGTGCCTTGCCTTGCCTCCCGTGAAAGATGGCCCTGGATAGTCCCTGTTTGGACCAAGCCCCTGCTTCTGTCCTGCTTGCTCCAGCCTCGACCATGCCTGTCTGGACCACGCCCTTGTCTTGGCATCTGGCAAGCAAGGGCAGACCCCTGCTGAGGCCTAACAAGAAATCAATAAACTTATATTGTAACACAGAACTGTTTAGAAGGTGAAAACATTGTTTGAAACCCATAAAAGCAGGCAGAGCAACTGGGTAAAAAATAATAATGTTTGCTTTGTTTTTAAATGTTATTATCAGGAAGAATGCTGAGCCTTGCATGGGTGTTCCTCACCATCATTCTTGGTGCACACATAAACTGAGGTGGGAAGGCATACAGGAGGAACAGCTCACCAAGTCAGACTCGTCACCGTCTTCCTCATCTTCCCCGGAGTCTACAGAGTCTTGCTCATCCTCAGACTCGCCATGGACAATCTGTGGTGGCCAAAGGAAAGTGAGCAAGAAAGTAAATTAGATGAGAAAAGCTGTCGCCCACTTAAAGAACCAAGGCTGCTAGCTTATGCTAGGTCAGATTATTTGTTTTTACCTAGCACAGAATTGTCCACATTTGACTCAGAAGCAACTTGCTGGGTGCAGCAAACCAACAGCTGCATCCAGTATTGTGAAAAACACACCTTAATATAGATTTATGTTTTATACCAACTACCGTAAGTGAAGTATCTTACTTCTTAAAATGTGTTTTAGTATGTTTCAATAGGAATATGTTGTCATTTTATTAGTCTTAATTATTACTTTTAGTAATCTCTACTTGTAAATAGTGAACAGAGTTGTTTTTTTTTTAAGTTCATGTAAATTCTGTTACCTGGCTTAGATTTTGTAACCTTGCTTTGTTCTGCTTTGGTTGAAGGACTAATGCAATAGAAGTTGCTTGTGTTTGTGCTTTAGTCGTGCTCAGAGAAGACTCATTGAAATTCATGCATATGACTAACATAGATCCACTAAGTTCCACTGGGTCCTCGTAGACCATAGTTGGCTACAACCCTAAATTGGGTGTTCTCCTTAAATTTGCACACACACAAAGCAGGTTTCAGGTGCACATGTGAAAATACACACTCATGGTCCCTGGTTCTGGTTCCTAGGTATTTATTTTATTCGTTTTGTTCACCCTCCCTGTGGAATGCCCTCCCACCAGATATCAAGGAGATAAATTAACTAGACTATAAAGAATTTTTAGAAGGCAGTCCTGTATCGCGAAGTTTTAAACGTTTGATGTTTTATTATGTATGTGCAGTATGTCGCCCAGAGTGGCTGGGGCAACCCAGCCAGATGAGTGGGGCATAAGTAATAAAATTATTAAATAAAAATAATAGCAGCAGCACACAGCTTGGAATGCACCTTCAGGCTTGTGTGGCATGTGGCAGCCATGAATCATCTACACTGCAGTTCTAATTGAGGAACTGTTTTCCTCCCTTTATCAGTAGTTTACACCAGAAACCAAACCGCAGATACTCCCAAGGCAGAGATTCCATTCCAGGGAAGATGCCAGAGCAACTCCTACACAGCAGCACCAAGCCTCAAGGCTCACTCCCGCTGGCAGAAGCTTATATCTAGGCAACAGGTCAGTATTGATGTGGTCTTGATGCTTAATTCCAATCAGCAAAATAAGCCTTGTTGCATTTTGCGGGCAGCTGTGTTTTTGCATTGTATGTTGTTCTTCAGAGATTAGATAGTGAAGCCAGAACAGCCCAGAGGCCAGAGCTGCTGCAGAATGCCACGGACCGGGTAGCAAGTTGTGCTCCTTATTGGGCACATCTGTCACACATGGGCAAATTTAACGATATTTGGAACTTATTTTTATAAACACTGTATTAGGTTTAAAAGTAGGTTAACTACAGTAAAAAACTTGTAATGTTTATGAGCTCTGTTTTGGTTTGGTTTTGGTATTGCATGTGAGTATATGGGTGTCATTTTTCCACCCCAACCCTCACAAAACCAGGGGAAGGAATCAGCACTGAGCCACTGAGCCTTCTGCCTCTTTCACCTCCATTGTAGATGTTGTGGTGCATGGACTGAATAGTCGTTTTGGGTGTTGCAGTGGTTAAGAATGGATGTTCCTTAGGGATGCTGTATTGGCTAGAGTGCTGGAATTTGATCTGGGTTGGCCCGGATTGAAATCCCCACTCAGGTGTGAAGCTCACTCAGCCTAACCTACCTCGAAGGGATGTTGTGAGGATAAAAAAAACAAGGAGGTTGAGAACAGTGTACACCATGTTTAGCTCCTTGGAGTGGAAAGGTGGGACATAAATGCAATAAATGAGTAAATAAATTTGGGTCCAACTGAACCAATAATCACCAATACATCTCTCTTTACTGCTTTATGCTTCAAATTTTAAAAGATCCAACTGAAGGTGGCTAGGGGAGAAGGAGAAAAAAAGAGAGAGATCAAATCTGCCATAAACTTTTCACCTCCTGATTAAAAGAAGCCTTTTGTCAATTTATTGTACAGGTTTTCACAGATTAAATCTGCATATGTTTGCATGCAGATTGGAAATTCTTAAAGGTGGGGAGTGGAATCAAGTTTCTATTTAATTTTTTTTAAGATAATGCCCCCACCCCACATATTGCAGTGGGAACTCTCAGAGAAGAATGGCTGCCTCCCGTATAAGGGCTTCTTTTTTAAGGTGGAAGCAGACTTCTGGCATTTTATTTAAATTTCATTAAAGCCACCCAAGGAAAACTTTTGCTTTCTCCTTGAGGGGCAGAATAGATTTTGAAAATGAAGCAATGTGAAGATGGACAGCTGCCATCCACAATGATGATTTACAAATGTGCACTTGTTTTGGAAACGTTTAAGGACTATTAGATTGGTTTTTGTCATTTATGCCCCCGTGAATCTCTAGGGCTTTAAGCTAATCAGACTGGTGACTATGCAGAGGAGTAAGTGATGGCATGGAAGGGGGTGAGAAATGCAGCTTGCAAATCTAATATACCTCTTTAATAAAACATTGTTTTTTTTAATGTGGCAATTAAAACAAGTATTTAAAAATAACGAGCCTGTGCTCCAATTTATCCAGGACTTTTAAAAAAGAATGAACAAAATATTTTAACTGACCCATCAACCCAATTAGAATCATAGAATCATAGAATCATAGAGTTGGAAGAGACCACAAGGGCCATCGAGTCCAACCCCCTGCCAAGCAGGAAACACCTTTATTATTAACTGACATAATATTGCAGCTCCCATTTCCTCCTTGAAACACCTGGATATAACAACATCTGGAGAACACTCAGGCACCCGAGACCTTGAAGGTGGTGGTGGAAAGCACCTTTGTGCTACACCACAAACTCTTGCTTCACCTTGTCGCTTCCTTTAAAGGTAAAGGTAAAGAGACCCCTGACCATTAGGTCCAGTCGTGACCGACTCTGGGGTTGCGGCGCTCATCTCGCTTTATTGACCGAGGGAGCCATCGTACAGCTCATGTGGCCAGCATGACTAAGCCACTTCTGGTGAACCAGAGCAGCACACAGAAACGCCACTTACCTTCCTGCCAGAGCGGTACCTATTTATCTACCTGCACTTTGACGTGCTTTTGAACTGCTAGGTTCACAGGAGCAGGGACTGAGCAACGGGAGCTCACCGTCACGGGGATTCGAACCGCCAGCCTTCTGGCACAAGGCCTAGGCTCTGTGGTTTAACCCACAGCGCCACCCGCATACTCCCACCTATATTGATCAAAGTTAAAAGTTGTTCTCAAGCATCTCAAACAAGCATTCAAATCACCTTTCTGGCACGGCTGCCATCAACAAGTCCCTCCTTAGCCATTCTGTTCTCCTCTGCAGGGAAGGCAGCCTGCTGCTCACTTCCACGTTCATTGTCTTCTTCCAGTTCATCTGAGTCCTCGTCTTCAGAATCCGCATCTAAGCTCTCCCCGTTCACATGAGGGCTAGAATCACCCTTTTCAACCTGAACGCACCCATGTGGACAAACAGTTAAATTGAAAGGGAAGTGAACACATTTTTCAGGCTGAGGGCCACATTCACTGGTGGGAACCTTCTGAGGGCCACGGTGAAGACGCAGTGGCTTCAAGCAGCAAAAGAGAATGCCACACCCCTGCACAAACCTCTCCATACAGGAAGCAAGAGGCCTTACCACAGTTCAATCACACATTCCAGCCAGGCAAAAGTACTTGAGGAAGGCATGGAGCAGAGCTGGTGAGGACTGCGTCTTGCAAAGAGCCCTGAATCCCAGGCAGAAAAGTCAGGAGGGCTCAATTTGGCCACCAGGGTCAAGGTTTCCCTCCCCTGCTACAAATATATACAGATTCCACTTTGCATTAAACCAGGGGCAATGAGCCCGTAGTCCTCCAGATGTTGTTTGTCTCCAATTCCCATCAGCCCCAACTAGCAAGGGATGATAGGAACTGGAGTCCAACCACACCTGGAGGCCTAAAGGTTTCCCACTCCTTGTTTGCTTATTTCAGGCTGCAGTCATGTAAACCAGGAGCAGGGAATGTCAGTGGGCCCCCATCACACCTCACCATTGCCCATACTAACTGATGCTGGTGGTGAGTTGGAGCCTAATGACAAGCAGAGGGCCACAGAGGTCCCCCTACCCTGTCTGTAAGGTAAAGGGACCCCTGACCATTAGGTCCTGTCGTGACCGACTCTGGGGTTGCAGAGCTCATCTCGCTCTATAGGTAGAGGGAGCCGGCGTTTGTCAGCAGACAGCTTCTGGATCATGTGGCCAGCATGACTAAGCAGCTTCTGGTAAACCAGAGCAGCGCACAGAAACGCCATTTACCTTCCTGCCGGAGTGGTACCTATTTATCTACTTGCACTTCATGCTTTCGAACTGCTAGGTTGGCAGGAGCAGGGACCGAGCAACGGGAGCTCACCCCGTCACGGGGATTCAAACTGCTGACCTTCTGATCAGCAAGTCCTAGGCTCTGTGGTTTAACCCACAGCGCCACCCGCGTGCCTACCCTGTCTGTACTGACCAAAGTTGGGACGGAGACATATGCACACTGCCCTGAGCAAACTGGAGAAAGGGTAAGCTTAAAATGCAATAGCAAAGTAATTAAAAATGAAGAGGTCTACAACTAGGCTTACTGAATATATATAATCATTTTATGGGTTGACCATGGGTGCTCCCCTGTCTTCCTTTTCTCCACAAATATCTGCAGGGGCTGTTAACCCTCACAAACCACATGCAGGCTTCCCATTGGGGCATCACTGTGAGATGGAGGGATGCTGGCCTAGATGGGCCTTTGCTCCAATCCAGCAGAACCACTGGGTTCTTAAGAAAGCAGACCCAAAAACAGTGTATCGCCTGTTGTGATAAATCACATTTCTTCTAAAAGAAACAATTCCCTGGATTATACAGCCACACTGCACAAAGAGAAGTTCCTTGCTGATCTGGACCACCATCTCCAGCTACGAAAGTAGCTGACACCACTTTCCATTCATCCACCAAGCACCTCACTCTCTTCCACAGCCCTCACCTTGCCACCTGAAGTGGAATGGGCAAGGCTCCTGAACATCTCAATCATAGTCCTCTGTTTCAAAACTTTGGTCTTTTTCTTGGGAACCAGGCTGTACGTTCCCATTCTTCGCTTCTTCTTCCTAGATACTGAAGCAGCTGGACGGGAGGGACAAAAGAGAAAATAATCAGGAGGCAGAAAGTAGGGTGCAGAAACACAAGAAGGTATATGAGCCTCCCTGAGGGTGGGTGGATCAGATGCAGTATCCAACAGTTAATTCAGTAAACAGCTAATTAACATATTTTTCGCTCTATAAGACGCACCAGACCACAAGACGCACCTAGTTTTTGGAGGAGGAGAACAAGAAAAAAAATTTCTGAATCCCAGAAGCCAGAACAGCAAGAGGGATCACTGTGCAGTGAAAGCAGCAATCCCTCTTGCTGTTCTGGCTTCTGGGATAGCTCCGCAGCCCGCATTCGCTCCATAAGACGCACACACATTTCTCCTTACTTTTTAGGAGGGGAAAAGTGAGTCTTATAAAGCAAAAAATACGGTAAGTACAAAGGAACACACAATCAAACACCAAGTCCCATTTTCACTTGGCGGAGCTGCACTGCTCACCTGGCCTCTGGTTGCACTGCAGCTGCTTACCAGGAGATTGGGGGGCAAGTGAGGAGGTCAGGAGCCCTGCATTGTTTCTTTGCATTATACTGACCTTGCCATTCCCCCTCTACAATTCTCAGAAGAAGAAAAGACTGTTCAATCACTCCAGGCATTGTAGCTCTGTGAGATACAACAACTCTCAGCTCCTTTAAGAAACTACAGTTCCCAGAATTCTGTGGGGGAAGTAATGGCTGCTTAAAGTGATCTCACAGTGCTTTAAATGCACTCTTAGGTAAATACAGTGGTGCCTCGCAAGACGAAAAGAATCCGTTCCGTGAGTCTCTTCGTCTTGCGGTTTTTTTGTCTTGCGAAGCAAGCCCATTAGCGGATTGGCGCTATTAGCAGTTTAAGGGCTATTAACGGCTATTAAAGGCTTAAGGGATTAGCGGATTAGCTGCTAAAAGGCTATTAGCAGCTTAGCGCTTTAGAAAAAGGGGTTGGGGAGCGGGGAAAAACCTCAAGAATCGCAAGACATTTTCGTCTTGCGAAGCAAGCCCATAGAGAAATTTGTCCTGCGAAGCACCTCTGAAAACGGAAAACCCTTTCGTCTTGCGGGTTTTCCGTCTTGCGAGGCATTCGTCTTGCGGGGCACCACTGTACGGCCTTGAGGACAAGCAAAGCAACTGATTAAAAGTTATTAAAAGGCAACATCCAACTAATGAAAATCTGCATCATACAGTTGGCATCCATCTGTCTTGGGAGACAATGGAGGAGTGCACATTTAGGGGTGATGTCAAGCCTCTTCATGATAAAGATGCAGGCTGTGTCCAATGGCAGTTTCACTCCTCCCACACCACCAAAAAGTTTCCCCAATGCAGAATAGAAATTAGGCTGTGATGCAAAGAATTTGCTGCCTCCCCAAATCCAGAGATTCCCTGATGCAGCTCTCCTCTCGAGATTTTCAAAGCACAGGTGAAAGCATAGGTGGTGTTTCTCAAACTTGGATCACCAGCTGTTGTTGGATGACAACTCTCATCACTCCTGACCGCTGGTCCTGCTGGCTAGTCTGAGAAACAGTGGCATAAGGAATCTCTGGATTTAGGGAGGAGAAAGAGTGGGACAGCAGAGGTTGGAGTTAACAGTAGGTAAAGGACCCTCGGACAGCTGTCTAGTAGAATTTTGACGCGGGTGGCGCTGTGGGTTAAACCACAGAGCCTAGGGCTTGCTAATCAGAAGGTCGGCGGTTCAAATCCCCACAACAGGGTGAGCTCCCATTGCTCAGTCCCTGCTCCTGCCAACCTAGCAGTTTGAAAGCACGCCAAAGTGCAAGTAGATAAATACATACCGCTCCGGCAGGAATGTAAATAGTGTTTCCATGCGCTGCTCTGGTTTGCCAGAAGCAGCTTAGTCATGCTGCCCGCATGACCTGAAAACTGTACACCGGCTCTCTCAGCCAATAAGGTGAGATGAGCACCACAACCCCAGAGTCAGTCACAGCTGGACCTAACGGTCAGGGGTCTTTTTACCTTTACTTTTAAAGGTAAAGGACCCTTGGATGGTTGTCTAGTAGAATTTGACTACAGAGTGTGGCACTTATCTCTGCTTTCAGACCGAAGGAGCCGGTGTTTGTCCACAGACAGCTTTCCAGGTCATGTGGCCAGCATGACCAAACCGCTTCTGGTGCAACAGGAGGCCATGACGGAAGCCAGAGCACACAGAAATGCCGTTTACCTTCTCCCCGCAGTGGCACCTATTTATCTGCTGGTATGCTTTCAAACTGCTAGGTTGGCAGAAGCTGGGACAAAGCAATGGGAGCTCACCCTGTCACACGTATTCGAACTGCCGACCTTACAATCAGCAAGCCCAAGAGGCTCAGTGGTTTATAGACCACAGCGCCACTGAATTCCTTCCAAGAAGTTGGAGGAGAATGCCCCATATACAAGAGG
Organism: Podarcis tiliguerta; assembly: GCF_965153285.1. Classification (NCBI taxonomy): domain Eukaryota; kingdom Metazoa; phylum Chordata; class Lepidosauria; order Squamata; family Lacertidae; genus Podarcis; species Podarcis tiliguerta. The sequence goes on from NC_139553.1 coordinate 9,224,526, forward strand.
CAATTAAAGGAGACACAAAAGGTTCACAGTCCACATTAATGTGAGGTATGTATGGGCCCTTAGAATCCAAGGCTGTATCTGCATCATACTTTTAAAGCACTAATGTACAACTCAAACAGTAATGGCTTCCCCCTAAGAATCCTGGGAGCTGTAGTTTGTTAAGGGTTCTGAGAACTACTGGGGCACCTCTGCTCCTTGCATAGAGGAAAGGGGAAACTGATTGTTTCCTGGGGAAACACACATGTAAGAGTTGGTGGAGGAGTAAAAAGAAACAAGCATTAGGTAAGAGGATTAGATGTGCCTTGTTTTTCACCCCTCCTCCAATGCCAGCTGCTGAGAACTGCAAGTGTGAAGAGAGCATTATTACGCTCGGTTCTGCTCGCAAGCTTCCCAAAGGTATCTGGCTGGCCACTGTTTGAAGAGGACGCTGGACTAAAGGGCTTCATCCAGCAGGTCTCTGCTTCTTTTCTTATGGCAGTTCTTATTTGTCAGGATCTTGGCTGGGGAGGGAAGGGTTTAAGCTTCCCCTTCTTTCATTTGAAAATACACAAGACACAAAGACTGTTACATTTAAAAAACAACAGCAGACGAACCCCGGGACCTTCTTTTTATTGGTGTGTTAAGCCAAATTTGTCCCTCATTTAAGCTTTAGGTGCATGGAACTTCAGCTCCACCTCCACAATGTTCCAGCAATTTTCTGCTTAAATTGCAAGGGCTGATAATCCAATCAAAGGGGACAGATGGCGGTAGTGGACGTGGCCACCACAGTGGCTCCCCCACCCCACTTGAAAATTGCTGAGGGTCTTGACAGACCACTTACATCCCCCCCCCCCAATTTTAGCAATTATAATGCTCTGTGCTAGATGTGGTATAATTTTTAATTTATGGACACCCTGTGAACCACCTGGTGAAGCTCATAGGCCATTGGTAGTCTGCAGACCACAGTCTTGGAAACCCTGGGTTACAGAAAAGGCCAGCAGATTCCCAACTTGAGCTTTTGCTTCCCCACAAAAATAAAATAGAAAGGGGGGTACCTGTCTGTGATTTTGATGCTGCCACATAGCTCTGGTTCTGAGGTAGAGATGAATGAAGGCCAGGAACAGGGGGCAAAGAGGGGGGCTTCCCAAATTCCAAAAGTTCCCTTCTTCCATCTTCCTTGGGTGTTTCTTTGGGGTCTCTACTTGTGTGCTGGGAACAGAAATAAAAAAGAACCCTTTATATTTTTCTGGTGAAAATCAACTACCTTAAGAAAACATTACTTTAAGAAGGAAGGAAGGAAGGAAGGAAGGAAGGAAGGAAGGAAGGAAGGAAGAAAGAAAGAAAGTTTAATCCTCATTAAAAAGGCACATATTCTTGTAAATATGTAAACCTGGCTCCCAAACCTTTCTCTTGCACAAAGAGAGATGGAATCCCCCCATCCAAAGCAAAGAACTTGAGCACAACCGATGAGTAAAGACACCTAAAGCCCACAACTTTTCTCTCAGCCACATAAGGTGCCCTTCTTTCTTTTTGTTTTCATTTTTTTTCAAAATAAAAAAAAATGCATGAAGGATCAAAGTGAAATTACAGGAGGCAGTTAAGAGGCACTCATCCAAAGCAGCCATCAATAATGAAAAGTGCCTGTTGATGGTTCTATTGGCAGAGGTTTAGGCACTCAGTACATCTGCTTAATGGAACACACATGTACTGGGCTAGGAACGGACACACTTCAGGCTCCTTTTGCTTAAAACACCCCTCCATCAGAAAATAGTCCAAGGCAGTGAATACTGGGGCAAACATTTCTTATGGCACCATATGAATAGAGGTTATGACCCTGCACTGTGTTTTGATACTGAAGGGCGCAGGTGATCAGGCAGAATTTCCACTGCCAGCACAAGAGAATGCATGTCCTGCTTGTGGGTCGTTCTGTCAGGGTGTGTGGTTGGCCACTGTTAAGGAAGGAAGGAAGGAAGGAAGGAAGGAAGGAAGGAAGGAAGGAAGGAAGGAGTTTAATCCTCATTAAAAAGGCACATATTCTTGTAAATATGTAAACTGAGCGGAAATTGAGTGCATGCAGCGGCAGACACGCTTTTGCTAATGGTGCCTCACGTTAAGAACAGTTTCAGGATAAGAACGGACCTCTGGAATGAATTAAGTTCGTATCCAGAGGTACCACTGTAGTTCCATCAGCCCCTAGCCAACAAGGCCAATGATAAAGGGATAGTAGAAACTGCAGCCCAGCAACATCTGGCATGCACTATGTTGGCTACTCCTGTGCTAAGGCCTCAAGAAGAGGGAATGGGCAATGCCAGTCTATGAACCTGGCAGGCAGGGGCTATGTTTGGATGATCATTTTTCAGGTTAATAAGATATGAACGGAACTAATGGTCTTGAACAGAGTTGCTCTGCTCCCCTACCCTTTGCATAAGAAAGTAAACATTATAGGAAGCCTTCAGCTAAGAACAGTTTCCTATTACGTCCAAGCCAGAAAACTATAGTTAATGGCTTCTGGGAGATGAACGCACTATTTAAGCAATCTTAAGAACAGAAGAGGAGTCTGCTGGATCAATGCAATCCATCGAGTCCAACACTGGGTTCTAAGAGTTGCCAACCAGATGCTTTGGGTTGCATCAAACTTCAGAGTACACCAACTGAAGTTAATGCACCTAAGTTAGTCATGTCCATCCATTTAAATGGGTCCTATTCTGAGTACTGGATACAACCCATGGTATATAAGGGGTAGCCTGGTTGCCACAGGAGAACACTAAATGCATGCAGACAGAGTGTATGGAATTCCATGAGGGCAGGTCAGTGGGCAGACAGAAGAGAGATTATCCTTCACTGCACCTGTGATGACAATCAAACAGAGAAGCAGCCTTCTTCTCCACCTCTAGTATGGAAAGGCAAGCTCTGTGTCTCTCCTCTGCTAGCCCCCGAAAGGCAAACAAACTAGGTCTCACATGAGTCTCAAAAAAGTCTCACATTAATTTATTATGGCATAAGGTTTTATAGAGTACACTTCATCAGATCAACTAAGTGTCCTGAGTTTCAAGGGTGTACACATATTGGGGTGCCTGGGGAGCGGCGTGCAGTCAGAATCATCAATTGTGAGACCAGGAAATGAAACCAGAAAAGTACAGGCAGTGATAAGTATCTTATTAAGAGCAGCTGTTCACATGAAAGAATGATAGTGGATCATAGGTAAACCAAGAAACAAAGAGAGAGTGATAAAAACCCATTGTATTAATTCAATCAAGTTAAGAGTATTGAAATTAACAGACCTCAGTCATGTCTGTTAATTTCAGTGGGACTACTCTGAGTAGAACTAAAGTGGAATACAACTCCTAGGCATCTTATAGGACTCTGGTGTTGTTGTGCAACTGAACTTTTCTGCTGCTGTTGCTCCCGGTGGAGTACAGGATCAGGTTTAAGGTGCTGGTTTTAACCTTTAAAGCCCTATACGGCCTAGGACCCTCGTACCTACGGGACCGCCTCTCCTGGTATGTCCCACAGAGGAGGACCTTATGGTCTTCAAACAAAAACATCTTGGAGGTCCCAGGCCACAGACAGGTTAGGCTGGCCTCAACCAGAGCCAGGGCTTTTTTGGCTGTGGCCCCGATCTGGTGGAACGCTCTGTCACAAGAGACTAGGGCCCTGCAAGACTTGACATCTTTCCGCAGGGCCTGCAAGACAGAGCTGTTCCACCAGGCCTTTGGCCAAGGCACAGTCTGACCCCCTCCTTTGGTAATCCTCACAGAACTCTAGCCCAATGGTTGCCATTAATTTGATTTTGAATTGATTTTAAAATGAATTGATTTTAGAATGCTGTGTTACTTTTATTGTTGTTAGCCACTCTGAGCCTGGCTTCAGCTGGGGAGGGCGGGATATAAATTAAAAATTATTATTATTATTATTATTATTATTATTATTCTGCCTGGCACTGCCACCTTCACCCAACTGAGAGGAAGGCAGCAGGAGACAGGCTTGTGGGGTGCCCTCGGCCCACCTCCGTACCTCCGTACACTTTCATTGGTATCTCTTAAATACCACCCCTCCCCCCATTTTTATTTTTTATTTTTATTATCAAGTGTGTCCTCTTTTTTGCTCTTTAAAATATGGCAACCCTAAGAGACCTTTTTGCATAACAAGTGACCAGCAAGTTGTAATATAATATAATATTATATTATAATATAATATAATATAATATAATATAATATAATATAATATAATATAATATAATATAATATAATAATATAATAAATATAGCAAAATCAAAACAGAGCTGTCTTCCACCAGCACTGCAATAGCCTGGGTCAAGAATGGGTCACTTACACATGTCAGTCTCTTATATGAAATGATTAAAGAAAATTCCCTGGGGTGTTTTCCTGGAGTCTTGCTCTCAACTAAGAGTTTCAAATTGGCTGCCAGTTCAGAGCCAACAGTGACAACAGCAATTCCAATGCAAGTGGACTTACATTTCACAGGAAGAAGCAAATGCAACAGATGCCAAAGAGACAAAAAAATCCCAGATTGAAAACAAAAACAAGAAGATAGTCCTTATATAACAGAAAGGAAGTAAACCTGCAAGATCATGACCACCTATCATGGATGCTTTAGTTGAGATTCCTGCCATTGCACAGGGTTGGAATAGATGACCCCTGGAGTCCCTTCCAACTCATAAGATTCTATGATTCTATGGAAAGCTCAGTTGTAACACACAGACACACACATACGTACACCTTTATTTTTAAGTCCTAAAATGCTGTAGAGGGAAAGGGGAAAAAACCAAACAGACTGACATTTCTCCCAAAATCTTCCCTTTCTTTAAGGCAAGGGGTAAGGAACTTAATTTCTGCCCAAGGAACTGAGAAGACTCAGCCAGTAGAGAATGAGGATCTTAATCTAAGTGTTATGGGTTCAAGCCCCACAATGGCCAAAAGATTCATGTACTGCAGGGGGTTTGACTAGATTACCCTAAGGGTCCCGTTTCCAACACTACAAATCCATGACCATATTCTTTCCTGGCAACTTTCCAAGGGCTGCATGCCAGGGGTAGGTAGGTAGGGCCAGAGACAAAGGTGGCTGGAGCAATTTTACTTTCATAGCTCTTGTTATGTTTGCTTCAGGTTAAATCTTTTCAGGTTACGTCCGGCGGTGACCCGGAAGTACCAGAAAGGGTTTCTTCCAGGTTTTGCCACTCGCGCATGCACAGATGTTCAAAATGACATCATGCGCATGCGCAGAATTGCAGCACACGCAGACGCGAGTTGCGTTCTGCTCATGTTGCGAAAGGGGCTCCGGAACGGATCCCATTCGCAACGAGAGGTACCACTGTAGTTGAGTATCTCCTACACACTCTGCTCTCCTAAACCTCATCCAGACATGTTCAAGGGTACATTCCAGGTAAGCAAAACACACTCAGGGCATGAGCAGAGTAAGTAAGTGGTGTGACCTAGGGGAAATTCCAAGGGCCAGATAGAGGGGTTCAGGGAGATGGATTTGGCCCCCAGGCCTGAATTTCCCCACCTGTGTTTTAAGGCAATTTGCTTCCCGGTAAAATAAACATCCAAGGAAACCCTTCAGGATAATAGAGGAAAGTTGTCGAAAACAGTAAATAATGAATTAACTACCCTAACTTTTTTTTAGGCACCAAAAATTAAGTAGCAACCCTGCCAGATTGGTGGCGTATAAATAATGAAATTATTATTATCAGCTAATTTGGCTCAGAAATCAAATGGAAGAAAAAGATCACGCATAATATTTTTGCCATAACCAGACAATCTGATGCCTCATTTGTTTCCAGCCTAATTCACAGTTCAAGTATTAAACCCGCAGGATGAAGAACCAGAAAACTTCTTGATAATCAGATAAATCCCTTGCTCTGTTTATTTCTACCTACTGGAGATGTGTTTTTAACATAGTGAGAACTTTAAAAATCTGATCCGCACCTGCGAAACTGAAGCAGTACAGTTCATTCTAGGAAGATAATAAAGTGTTTAATAGCAAATCAAATCATCTAACTGCCGGTCTACGCTGACTTGCAGTGGCTCTCCAGGGTTGCAGTCAGGGTTTTTCCTCCCTTCCCTCTTTACCATCAGAAACCTGTGGCTGAAAATATAAATGTGACACTCTTCTCAGTTTCAGCGTTAACCTCCAGTGGTGACAGTGGCCAAACAGAAGCTTTCACTGCAGAAAGCACATTATCCCTGTTCTTCTATAAGATCCATAGCTGGGTCAGTTACTTCTGAAAGCACATTTATTTCGGTAGGTCTAATCTGAAGCAAACGAACATTTTGACAGTGCCTTTGCTTCAAAAGGCAGCCTAAAAAAACCCTGAATGGGTGATTCTTATGAAAACCAACAGGCTTTCTACACAGGTCAATGCAGAGACATGTAACTCAAACAGGCTGCAGACTCACAAGTTGCTGGTGAAGGGGGTATACCCAGAAACTCAGATATATAATAAGCTATGCACCAAATGATGTTTCAGTGATGTGTTTATGATGTTTCCAGGTGACTTCCAGGTTCAGTGAGATTCACATATACATGGTCATGCGCTTATTGAATGTGCATAAATTGGGGGGGGGGGGGCTGTCCATAACTGTTCCAGGGAAGAGAAAAATCACAAATCCCTAGCTGCCACTATTTTCAGCTAACAAGGCAGTGGGGAGATTTTGGCAGCTGTCCAAGTACCGCATTCCATCCTGGAGTTCCCTTTTTCAGCTAAGAGGTCCACATGCCAGTGGTGGGCAGGGCACGAATGTAAATTTGTTCTTCCCTCTCTACCCTCCATCCAGGCAAGCAGGAGACACGATGAGAGTTCAAGGAGACATTCCAGATAAACAAAAACACTGGAGGTGCAAGAAGTATCAGTGAGGATCAGTGGCCTGGGGAGAGTTCCAAGGACCAGAAAAAGAGGCTTCAAGGCCCGCATTTGGCCTCCAGCCCTGAGGTTCCCTATCTCTGCATGAACATCTACAATACATAGCCTTTCTCCATTATAACCTTGGCTAAATGATGGTGAGTTTCTCTGCTTACCCTCATGATTTGCTGGAAGAATCAAGGCATCCTCAGCAGCCTTTTACCTGAATGACTTATATATACAGTGGTACCTGTGGTTGCGAATGGGATCCATTCCGGAAGCCCGTTCGCAACCTGAAAAGAACGCAACCCACGTCTGTGCACGCACGGATCACGATTCGCCGCTTCTGCGTATGCACGTGATGTCATTTTGCACGTCAGTGCACGCATGAGCGGCGAAACCAGGAAGTAACACTCTCTGGTACTTCCGGGTCGCCGCAGGACGCAACCTGAAAACGTGCAACCTGAAACAAACATAACATGAGGTAAAGGTAAAGAGACCCCTGACCATTAGGTCCAGTCATGAACGACTCTGGGGTTGCAGTGCTCATCTCGCTTTATCGGCCGAGGGAGCCAGCGTACAGCTTCCGGTTCATGTGGCCAGCAAATATAACCTGCTTCTGGCGAACCAGAGCAGCACACGGAAACGCCATTTACCTTCCCGCTGGAGCGGTACCTATTTATCCACTTGCACTTTGACGTGCTCTGACTATACAACTTCAAGCAATTCCTTCCTGCACCTTAAATACACTTGCCAGGCATCAGGTGAGAATAGGCTGTTGGAAACACATTTCTGAAAGGTGAACCACCACTACCACAATCCTAGGTCCCTGTTAACAACACACAAGTGCAGGAGCCTTTAAAAATCAATGCCAGGTGGAAGAATTATAGAGCTGTTTATGCACTCTGAGCAAAGCCTCCCTGAACACAATGCCAGATATCTACAGCCTGCCCCAGGGCAGCTGCTCTGGAAAATGTGGAAGGATTGCTGATGAGCCAATAAATCCAAGAACCAAGAATCTACTGGCAAGCTTAAAGAAGACCTGAGCTTCATGCAAGAATCACACATGTGTAAGTTGTGTAAATGTTTATCGATCAATGCCTTGGGTGCCTGGCTGTATAAAGCTCAGCCACATGATCTTCTAGAGATAGATAGATAGATATTTGTATATAAAAAATACAAATAGAGATACAATTACACCAGGGCAGATCTTAAAGGCATGAAACCATCAAGCCAGTTCCTTGTGCACTGTCTGCAAGCGATGGGAGAAACACAGGTATCATCCCCTTCCGAAGCAGGAGGGAGAGATATATCAATGGCTCTTGTTACAGGATGAGCACAGAATGTTCCAGCTATACAATTTAATGAAGGAAATGAATGGGTGAATGCAAAAAATACCACTTCAAAGGACACTTGCTGGTCACGGTGCTCCTACAACAGGGGTTCTCAACCTTTGCAACATCTGTGGGCACCTTTGGATTTTTTGAGGGAGTACTACAGATAGTACTCTTCTGATCAAGTCTCTCTCACTGACCCTGAATCAGCAGCTGCTCCTCAAACAATAGGCAGAAAGAAAACGTGCACACATTCACTTCCTTTTCCAAGGGATCTGTTTGAAAGCTGGGCCCATTAACCTTAGCCTGGAAAAGCACATAGAGCTTGAAGAGGAAGTGGGAAAGAGTGCCCCTCTCCCAACTTCCTCCTTCAGCTCCATGCACTTTTCAAGCGAGAAAAGTAGTAACCGCCTCACCTCGTCATGACCAAGGAGACAGTGTATGTGTGTGTTCAGAGAATGGGAACCAGGGCAGGCTGCTGTTGTGTTCACTGGCACCACATTGGCAACTCCTGTCCTAGGAGATCACAAAATCTTTTTCTAAATCAAAGTTACAGATAAAGTAACTCTAGACTGAGTTTGCCCCAGAAGTCATTCTTCTCAGGAGCTGGGAACCCCCAGAATTCTACAGAGACATTCAAGTTTGACAGACACCTGGGGAGAGAATAAATGCTGCACAAACAGCCTCAAGCTTACACTGGCCCACACTCACACACACCCAACCTCTCTACACACCCACACACACCTTGCCCCACAATTTATTAGCAGATACTTTATGTATACTTTACCAGGCTAGAGGAGGGCTTGGTCATCGTCTTTCGAGCTCTGTGGATCTTGACGCCGGCAGGCACCGCTGCTGATTTCTTAGCCTCCATTTCATTCCCACCCTCCCCAGACTTAGCCGGCAGAGCAGCCTGTGCCTGGGAGAAGGTGCTCATAGCCTTTGCTTTGCCTCCTCCTGCGGGAAGTGTCTTCGTGGCAAAAGCCCCACTAGAAGTCCGTTTGGGCGGCCCATGAGCCATCTGCTTCGGCAAAATGTAGCCATTGCTCCCCGTGACCGAAGTATGCATGAAATCGTTTGCTTTTATGTGGTTCTGCTTCCCAGTGTCACTGTCTCTCTCAGAAATGCCATTCTCTGCTACTCTGCTCAGCTTCGCAGTGGAGTCCCCTTGGCTCACTTTTACACTGTCCTGAGGGTTCTTAGCTGCATTTGTGTGGCTCTTGGCTTCGTTGCTTTCATAGGAGCCATTGGTTTCACCTCCAGGGGCCATCTTTGGCTCTCCAATTTGCTTCTCTATGGCGTTTTCATCTGCTGCCATAGCATTAAATCCTGGAGGCAGAAAAAAGAGGGGGATAGATGGAGTGAAGGCTGAAAGGAACATACAGGCCACAGCTCAGTGGCAGAGCACCTGCTTTCTATGCATATAAAGTTTCAGATTCAAACCCCAGCAACTCCAAGTACAATCCCCTCGGCCAGTGTATAAAATACTGACCTAGATGGACTGACCTAGATGGACCACTGGTCTGACTCAATATACAGCGACTTCCTATGTTCTTCCAAGCATAAGGAAACCTTGGCTATTTGAGGCCAAAAGCACATCTCCACCATCCAATTCTCAAAGTAAGAGGACTCTGGGAACTTGAAAGCAGCACCTGGTGCAACAGTATTTCCCCACTTATGACTCCCAGCTACTGGTTTTCAACAGCATACTGGGAGAGAGAGCTCCTGCTCTTTGGAACTGCCTTCCATTTCATGTCAGACAGGTGCTGTCTCTGTCATCTTATCAGTGCCTACCAAAGATCTTCCTCTTTCACCCAGCCTTTTATAAGTGATATTTATATTCCAATCCGGATCTATATTGGAAATATTTTAAATATGCGCCTTCCCAATGTGTGCCCCAGTCATTTATGCAACAATACATCTGAAGAATTTATTTTATTATCCTTAGAATTTGTAAAGGCAGTGCTATTGTATTTAGCAGTTTATTAAAATGATTGTATTATTGCTTATTCTTTAACCCACAAACTAGTTGGCTGCTTTGATAACTAGACCAATATAGGGGGAAACTTGTCTAGGCACCCACTGAAGATATTTTTATTCAAGAACGGCTTTCCACAATATGGATTACTTATTGTATACAGTATTTGCAGATATGGTTTCAATCAACTTACTTTATTTTATTTGTTCTACAAAGCAAAGTTCATAAAGCATCTCATTATTTTAATAACCATAGTATTACTTTTCTACTGCAATGAATGCCCTTCCGGAATACTCTCTCTCTCTCTCTCTCTGTGTGTGTGTGTGTGTGTGTGTGTGTGTGTTTATGTATATAGGTGTGGGGGGGTACACACACACACACACACACACACCTTCTGCACTAGAATCCTCATTTTCATCAAAAACCAGTGCAGTATTACGAAAATTATGGCCCTTACTCCTTGATAACTACTTTGATCTTCATTGAGTGTATATTTGTGGGGGGAGGATTGATGAAGTACAAGGATGAGCACAAATATTCTCAACAATTTCACACCTTTTCTACAGACACTATTTCTGCAGATGACCAGAAACTAGCTCAACCAAAATCTCCCACATTCAAAGCCAACACTCTTTCTTGTCCACCTTACAGCATGGGAGTTCTTATGCTTATAAGAAAGGACATTTCTCAAATTGTCCCTCAAGATTAATCTCAGGCAAGTTTACCTTCCCACAACAGGGTCATGAGGATATAAAATGAGCTAATTCCACACATGCTGCCTCAAATTTAAGATAGTATGCAACTATAAGTAGACAAACAAGGTGGACATTCTCAACAGAAAACAAACATTTTGGTGGTTTCTTCAAATTCACATTTCATTGAGGAATTCTGATAGATATCTGTGTCACTGAACTGCAGCTGTTAAATAACACTATAAACATTTCAAGTTATGTGTATACCTGTGATGGTTTATATTCATTTTTAAAATAGTTTTCCCTTGATGGGGAGCACTGTAAGACACAGAGGTTGAACACCCCTGCTAAAGGAATTTTTGCTACAATTAAAAATCTAAGATCTACATTCACTTTGTCCTCTCTTAGGGACTTGACCAGTGCAGATCCAAAACATATTTTTTTTACCAATGAGATTCAGAAAGGAAATAAAATGTGTGTTTTAAACCCACTCCATAGCTCCAAGACCTATATCGCAATTCTACTTGCTTGGGAATAAGCACCACTGAACTCAGTAGGACTTGCTTCTGGGTTGACCCGCGTAGGATTGTGTTACATTTATTTGGGGGCGTCTTCTGCACACTGCCTGAATATATGCCGATAACGAATTCACCCGGTCAAATACCATGGTTGTTTGCCTGCATTCTTGCTTTAATGTAAGGTTTTCCTCCCTTAAACACCAGGCACCCTAAGGTTTACAAGAGGGCCCAGAAGTGCAAGTGTTCTAGCCTGAAAAGGATGCCCATAAGGTCAGCCCCAAGCAGAATGTATTGCTTACCTTCTTCCTTGCTGTTGGTGATATCTTTCAGCAGCTCTGTCTTCATACAAATCTCTCTTCTGGCTTCTCCTTTATTCATTAGAACTTGCTAAAAGAAAAAGGGAGGATTCTTATATGCTTATAAATTAGCAAGAGGCACTTCTGAGTAGGAAATGCTTTCTTCCCCAAACCAGAGCTGAGTCCCATAGTAACTGCAACAAGAAACTGCCAGAAAGTTACAAGGAAGTGTAGTGGTTCTATCCTGACCAGATGATCATTGGAGAATGGATAGAAGCAACAATAATCAGATGGTTGTTGACACTGACAAATGCCACAACTCCCATCAACCCTGACATCATATATGAGCATGGCCTGGCCACATGGAGAGGCTTGGTGGGACTAATTAGGAAAGTGAATTGGTGGTTTCCCACTGCTGGGTTAAGACAGCTGAGTCTGGAGTCGAATAACTTCAATTCAAATTATTATTACTGTTATCATCACCATTAATTTATCAATTGCCTTCTATAAAATTGTCTGAAGGTGATGCACAATAAAAGCAGCAAAACAAACAAACAGTTAAAAGTACAAAAAAAGCAGCCAACACATTTAAAACAAAACAAAACCAATATAAACTAGGTACATGTGGCAAAGATCCATTTATCCAGCTGGGGAAACAGAAAGAATCAAACTGTTTTTGGAAAGTGAAGATAGTGGGTATCTCGATAGGAATGCTAATCTACACAATGGGGGCAGCCACTTCAAAAGCTCTGCTCTGAGTTACTGCAGAGTGGGGCTTCTGAGATCTTTGGAACTTGCAGGAGAAACTCACCTGCAGACCACTAGTTATATAAGGGTTTACGGCAGTCTCTGACGTTCCCATATAACCTTCACTAGATGGGTCTAATTCAAGCCAGAACTCTCACCCCAACCTGGTGTTCCTTATATGTCTATCCTCCAGCCAGGAAAGCAAGATGCTTGCCAGCCAGGCAAAAAGACTCAAGGAGGATATGTGGCTGAGGGGAGTGCACTGCCTAAGGTGGCCTTTCTGGTCCCTGTAAGTTGTTGGACTACAACAACCATCACGCCTGACCACTGGTCCTGCTAGCAAGGGATGATGGGAGTTGTAGCCCAATAAAATATGGAGACCCAAGGTTCAGAAAGACTGGTCTGAGGAGGCTCCCAAAGGCGAGGCAGAGTCCCAGAGAGACACATTTTTCCTCTAGGTCTGAGGTTTCCCACCCCTGATGTAAAAAGAGTCTCTCCTAAGAAGTCTCGGATCTTCAAAAGCTGCTCCCACTCAGAGCAGATAGTTTTGGGCTATGTAGACCAATTCTAATCCAGAAATAAACAAATAAAGCAGCTTCACATTTCCATATAACTTTTTCTCCGGTCTATGTACTTAGGAATACAGGCAATAATAGGCCGAATATAGGAACACAAAAATGAAATGAAGTATCCAGAGGGGGGTGGGGATGACGACGATGACAAAAAATATTTCCAAAAAAAGCAAGACTAAGCTAACAGTAAAAATAATCACTCAAGTCCTATAGTGCAGCAGAGTTAAGTGTTTGAAACAAACCCTGGCGATCTAAAAGTTAGATAACGCATCCAACTCAAAACCTCCAAGTAATTAACGTTAAGAAGAGCCATGCTCAATCAGTCAATGGCACATCTAGTAGAGCATCACATTCTCAAAAATGCCAACCAAACGCCTGTGTGAACCCTTAAAGTAGGACCTGAGCACAAGAGCCCACCTGCCCTTTCCTGTGGTTTCCAGCAACTAGCATTCAGAAGCATCCCTACCTCCAACCACAGAGGCGGAACACAGCCTCCATCATGGCTAGCAGTCGCTGATCCACCTTATTCTCCATTAATCTGTGCAACCCAAGTTAGTGGCCATCACTGCCTCCTGTAAGAGAGGGTTCCACGTGCAGTGTAAAAAAAAGTATTTTCTTTTGTCTGTCCTGAACGTTCCAACTTCATTGGATGTCCGCTAGTTCCAGTGTTTTGAGACAGAGGCAAACGCTTATCTCTATCCACTTTCTCCATGCCTTGCAAAGTTTCATAAACTTCTACCATGTCACTTCTTACTTGCCTTTCCTCTAAGCTACAAAGTCCCAGGCACCGCAGCCAAGGTGAACTGTTCCATGCCCTTTATCGTCTTTGATGGACAGGAAGACAATCTGGTTCCTCTTCGGAACCTGTTGCTCCACTCCTCCAAAAACAACACAGAAGCAACTGATTCCTTTCTTCAAAGGTGAAAAAGAAGTCTAGACGAACAACTATGAAAGGTTTTTGCTGCCTGGACATGCGCTGCTTCTGCGTTCAGTGCAGCAAAAGCCGTATGTCGCCTGGCACAAGGCTGGTGCTCAGCAGCCATTTCTTTTATTGAGTTTGTATTGAATTGCACTGTTTACTTCATTCCCTTTCTGCAGTATTTATATCCTATTGTGTTTATGACGTGGTTGTGGCTATTGTGATGCTGGCTAATTTTAATGTCACTGCTATTATTGTGAGATGCTTTGAGCTGAAGATTGTCACTGGAAAAGATTGTCGCTGGAAAAACAAAATACAACTATTAACTAAATTCAATAGCTAAAGCGTTTTGTTTTGCAGAACCCACTCTTCTGCTTGAATTTGTATTGTTCCATTCCATTTGTGTGTTTTATAATTGCAATGGTTTCACTTGCTTTTATAATTGTATACAGTCATACCTCGGGTTACAGACGCTTGCGTTTTTTCAGGTTACGGACCACCGAAACCCGGAACTACCGTAACGGGTTACTTCCGGGTTCCGGCAGTTGCACATGCACAGAAGCGCTAAATCACGCTTTGCGCATGCGCAGGCATGCCGCTGCGGGCTGCAAACGTGCATCCCGCACAGATCATGTTTGCAATCCGAGCGTCCACTGTATTCTATTGCTGCAAACCACCTTGGGATCTTATGGCAAAGGTATCTTACGAAGAAATAATATAAGTAATCCTCCCTATCTCCCAAAGATCTGGGGGAATGGCTATAACCCAGTGGTGGAGAATATTATATGCTTTGCCTACAGAAAAACCCCAGTTCCATCCCTGGCATCACTAGGTTTTTTTGTGTTTATACAGAAGAAAAATAATAATAGGATGAAGTAGCAAAACGTGGGAAATGAACCTGTCTCCACTCAAGACCTCAAAGAGCTGCTGCCAGTCCGAGTTGACAATACTGGGCTAAGACTGACAAATGGTCTGACTCTGTATAACGCTGGTTCATAGGTTCCTGGAAAGGCCCACAGCTCAGTTCTGGAGCATCTGCTTTGCCTGCAGAAAGGTCCGGGTTCAATCCCCGGCAGCCACAACTAGGGCTGGGCGAGGTCTGAGGTAGGTGGGCCAATGGTTCCACCTGGCAAAAGACAGCTTCTTATGCTCCTGATAGAGTACAGTGGACACTCGGGTTGCGAACATGATCTGTGTGGGATGCATGTTCGCAACCCGCAGCATCCGCAACCCACAGTGGCGCATCTGCACATGTTGCGATCCGGTGCTTCTGTGCATGTGCAAAGCGCGATTTAGTGCTCCTGCACATGCACGACTGCCGAAACCCAGAAGTAACCTGTTCTGGTACTTCCGGGTTTTGGCTGTCCGCAACCTGAAAAAACGCAACCTGAAGTGTCTGTAACCCGAGTTATGACTGTAAACTACTTGGCTGTGCTCAGAAGCAAGTGCACTGTGTTAAATGAATTCTTGCAGACAAGAAGGTATGTGTCCTTTTGCCCCTCAGATCCTTCCTGCTACAGTCAGTGAGCATTTTGCTTTTCCCTCTCACCAGATGTGCCAATAGGAAGCCTGCAAGCAGCACCTCAGAGCACAACAGCACTCTCTTCTCACTTGCGACTCCCAGTAACTGACACTCAGAGGCAAAACGCCTCTGACAGCGGAAGAAGAACACAGTCAATGTCTCCAGTAGTCACTGCCAGCTTTGTCCTCCATGAATTTGCCTTCCAAGATGACAAGAGGCCCCCCTTTTGCCAGTCCCAGTGTCAGTCTGGGACACACTGAACAGGTGCAGCATCAGAGGGTGAGCAAACATGAATCAGGTGTGCAGCATATACGGAAGCAGGCTCCCTTTCAAGGGAGACCCAGAATCCTAGAAACTAATCCAACGTTTCATCTGTTAAGAGGTGTTTTTCATGGCTGCGAACAAAGTGCAAGCCACGAAAAAGAAAAACCAGGGCACTCCATGTTAGCATAAAAACAGGGGACATGGGGAGCTGCCTTATACTGAGTCAGACCCATTGGTCCATCCAGCTCAGTATTCTATAGACACTGACTGCAGAAGCTCTCCAGGGTTTCAGGCAGGGAACATGTTCAGCTCCAAATGGATATGCCAGGGATTTAACCTGAGACGATGAGTATGCATATGGCAAGAGCTCTAACACAGGGCTACGGCCCTTTTGCATCTATGCTCACCAAAAGCAATTTCTCTCACTATCCCAGCCCCATAATAAAAATCGGCAGGCAGGCATTTCATTTGTGTGCTTCAATTCCAGCAAAACGCCACAGGGTTTGAGGTGGCTGGTTTGATTGCTATACTTGAGGATCTTTGAAACAGACACCCCTATCAAACAAGGTAGGTATTGTTTAGGGACAGAGAGGAAATTCAGAATTCTCTGAAGTACCTGGGAAACCAGAACATACTGTAGAGCAGCCTTCACCAAACTGGTGCTCTCCAGATATTTTGGACTACAATTCCCATCAGCCCCAGCCAACACAGCTGGCAAAGGCTTTTGCAGGTAGTCAACAGAGTAGGCTATGAAGACAGAGCAAGCCGTAACCAACACTTCCACAAAGTTCATGCAACAATGCTTTTCAAAGACAATGCACAATGTGCTCACGATCCCTACCTCCAGGAATGCAAAATCAGCTATCCCATTAGACACTTTTGCCAGCCTTGTATGCACTGAGCACCATTTGCAGCCATTCTTCCAAAAGCTCCTTATTTTCTTTTAAAATTTAAGTTTCACTCCACCAAAAGACAACATCCCAAATCCAACAGTGGTGTTTAAATGAGGACTATTTTATCTCTTTGTCTTGTAGGGAGAAGGGGAGTGGGGAACGACAGGTTTTGAAGTGTCTTATAACCAAAGGAAGCACTTGCTTCAACTCCATGAAAATGCCAAGGATGCAAACTCCCTCCACCTTGATCAAATCATAAATATGAACTGCAACCAGCGTTTGCAAGCCTGAATGGCATTTCTCACAAAACAGAGCCATGGAGAACCCTACACCCTGCCCCAAAGACGACACTCGAGCCACACACTGCTCCCCACAAATCAGCCACAGACTGCAATGCCCAACCAGCTCCTTCCAAACACCCACCAAAGCCCACCCCAACATGTTTCCCCCAACAACTGTGACAGTACCTCCATTTCTCCTCCCACACCCACTTAAATGCAAAGCAAACTTCCCTTCTGCTCACACTCCACCATGCCCCAATCTGTCGGCTCCTGATTGGCAGAGAAATCTTATACCCAACCCTCCCATGCAGAGAAATGTCTGCTCTAACAGCACTCCCAAACAAAAGCCAACGGCCAAGCAAAGACTGCTTCAGAATAAGAGTCTCCTAATCACTCTCCTCCCTCCCTTTTCCTACAGCTGTCTTCCTCCATTCTCCCTGCCCACAACAGAGTGATTATTAATCTTCGGCTGCTGGAGATTCATCACAAAGGTTAGGCATACATATGCATTTATATGACATGCACACACAGAAACACAGTGGAAAAAATCATTGCATCTCAAAGCCTAGAGCTGGTGAGGCCCCTTTGTAGAGGCGTTTTTTTAAAGAAAGGGGGTGGGGGGTATGGCAATCCAAAGAGCTCAAGCTAGGAATGGTTTTCCATTCCATTTCTGAGTCCCGTTCTCCGCTGCTACCTTGGAATGACAGAAGGTGCATGCAAGGAATGCTCTTGAAGACCCCAAGGATGAGCATCTTTTCCAAACACTGAACCAGATCCATGAAGAGCAAAGTCTCAGAAGCCTATCCTGGAGCAACTTGCATCTATCTAATGAGAAGGTACTAAAAGGAACCACTACACATGCATTTCAACAGCAAAGAACAGCTTTCTTCGGCCTTCACTCCTCCTACTCTTCCCCACACCCTTCCTCACACAGAGGAGGTGCTCAATGTGCTAAGGTGCCATCCTTAACTGGGCTTCTCTTGGTCTGTGGTTTTGTTGATGATGTTGTTTTGAAATTATCATTTGGAAGCAAGCGCGCACACACACACACAAAAGGGAAACCCAGAAGCAACGCCTTCTTATTTCAACTGAAATAGGTCAACCCACAGAAGACATGCAGGAAACAAATGAAGGGGAGGCTAACATCTAGCCATGCTAGTATAAAAATACTGTACCCAGCCAGAGCAAAATCTGCATGCAGGAAATTGGACCCCCACCCCCCAAAAAACAACCAGAAGGAATGTTCTGAAAGGCCTATAAAGCACACACAGATGCATGGAGCAAAATGATTCTGAAGAGCTGGGCTGCCCTTCCCTTCTCTTGCAACACAGCCCCACATCCCACCCAGCACAAGGGTCTAATGCTTTCTAGAGTCACAACGTCACACCTCCATCTCTAGTAAAAAGAAACCCCACACCAACACAAAAACCCACCGCATTCTGATCACATACTCCAGGATTTTGTTTCGCCCAAGAAACTATTCACGTACTGTGGAAAAACAGCCTAAGCATGCAATATGTATAGGAGGCAAAACTGATAGACAAAAGCCCTTAATAATAAAGAAAATAATGCAACTCCCAACAAATAGAGATTAAAAGCACGCAGCATCCTTTATACCTTGGTGATTATTATTTAACAGGCCTCCTTAACACTGGCAGGGCAGGAAAGGAAACAAGTAAGCAAAGCGTTTTCGCTGCCAATTATTAATCAGTATTAATTTTACTGATTTATTTTTAAAAATAATTAAAATGCAGATGGAGTTCCAGAGAAGGATATTTTGAAAAGCATTTTATAGGCGTGATTTTTGATAGCCCAAGCACACCGAAGATGACCATAAATGATGCTGCACATTCCTGAATAAGACCCAAAAAAATGGAGGATGCAAAAAAAAAAAAGGATGGTCGTTGGTTTGCATCATCATTTTCCCCCACTGCCTCTTTGCAGGTTGAGGCCCCTTGCAGCAATCAAACAAAGAAATCTCCCTCCCTATTGTTCTCAGGTGTGCCTTTTAATATTCAAAACCATTTCATAAGGCCAGCTCACCAAGACAATACCTCTTGTCTAGCACAGCTATTAAACCCCCCCCCCTCCTACATTCACACACATAAAAGGAAAGGAATCACAGAGGCCCTTTGAGCTATTAAGCATTAATTGCAAGGGTCAATGCAGAACTCCATGCCCAAATACACAGTAGGGAGAATGTCTCTTTGCTCAGGCTGTCATTGCTACCCTCCCCCGCAAAAAAATACTGCAGTATTATCCTGAACCTCTGGTCTCATAACCCTAAGGGTAGGGGAAAGACACATCAGGAAGGGAGGAGGGAGATGAAAGAAGAGCGTTTAAGGTGCTATCCTAAGCACACTTACCTGGAAGTAAGTCTCAAGGATATAAAATGGGACTTACTTACGGGTAAACATGCTTAGGATCTGTCTCGCAAACTAGGACCTTCTTGATGGCAGGAAACAGTCCATTTCGAAAACCTCAGGCCACTAGAAGACCTACAAGAGTAACAAGAACAAAGCATTATAAAGGAAGAGAAGAGGCAATGCAAACTAGGATTGTTGGCCCATAGAAATACAAATAATGAGTATGAGAATATATAGCGAGATAGAGAGATAGATGTTAGATAGAGAACACACACACACAGAGAGAATATTCACTTCCCAGAAGTTACCATTTTGAATAAAGGTTGCCCCCCTTCACCCCCAAATAATCAGAACTGCCCTTCTACTTTCATTCTCCTGTACCTGGCTGATTCTAAATTTCAGAAGATTAGATGGAGAGAATTCAGACAGGTATGAGATAAAACACAATCATGAGTGCCCATCCCCATTGCCCCCAAACATGTGCTTGTGAAATGGAGTGTGCAAGGCCTCCCCACCAAGGAGTGCAAAAAAATGTTCAAAATGAGACTCAGCCAGTAGAAGGAAAAGGCCAAAGTAAACCAGGCACTCTAGCTAAAGGGAGGTGGGGAGGGTTTCAGCATGAGGAACAGAGAGAGAAAAGCTGTGAGGAGGGGGGAGGACTAAGAGGAAGGAACTACACCCAAAGGTCTATATCCCCACTAAGCCCAGATAAAGTCATCAGCTAAGACTTGGTCCCTTTTGGAAAAGCATTTAAACAAGCAAACAAAACCCAAGAAAGAAAACAAGGCATCTTCACCACCCAGTAGCCAAGAAAGACCCCAGGAAGAGCAGCAGATCCCTTTACAAGCTCCCAGACACAGCCTACAAGGCCCTACTCCCAGAAGTCTCGTTTCTGCTCTGTCATGGGGGATGGAGCCTGGCCTTTCCCTTCAATCCCCAAAATTGCTCTGAATTAGATCATCTCCTCTCAGATCACCTCCCCCTACAGGCTGCTTTGTGAGCATGCTCCGGCTCAGCTGAGGACTGCCATTTCATAACTGCATTGTTTACAGACATACGACGACCTGCCATTTTCCCCCCTTCTCTTTCTTTCTTTGCCAGAAGAAGCAGCTAGTGTTTGCAACGTGAGGAGAGCCCCTCTCTCTCTGTTCAACACCCCCGGCCCAGTTTAGAAAGGCACATCTCTCTGAAAAAGTAGAGGAGATCCTGGTCTGAGTTGCTGGTTTGTTTGTTTTTTATTAAAAAAAAAATCCAGCTAAGAAACAACAAGGCGGGTTCCACGTTTTCAGGTCTAAAGCTATTTGGGCTCTTAAAAAGGGAAGAAAAGGAACGCAAGAATCCAGCCCAGTAGAAAACATCTCCTGAAGGAACTGCCCTTGAAATGGGAAGCAAGATTTCCAGGTGGCATTTTCCTTTGTGACTGAATGCCAATCCTCTCTGATGCCTTCCCAGTGGGGGGGTTTCTTTTTGGGGGTAGGGGGGAGTAGAGAGAGGAAGAAAGGGTTGCCTATGAGTTATTTCCCTTCAACAAATGGAGTTGCTAAATTCCAGCAAAATAGCTACTACCATCTTCAAATGCAAGCCCACACAGGTCTGCAATAGGCACCGGCAAACAAAAGAAGGCATCCCCAATGTGGATGGTGCAATAAAAGCCCTACAAGGTACCCAAGAGCCATCTCCTCTGGGCACAGGTAACCCACCTGCCTACCAAGGTATTACCTTAAACTAAAGCCCCAAACCAAAAGGAAGGGAGGGAAGCACAGATCCTCTCAAAAATGAAAAAAGATACAGGAAGGTGCATTTTAGGGGGATGGTTTTCCCATTTAATTCCCTCTTAGCACCACTCTGGTTCCTCTTTCTGGGCATTAATAATTTAGTCATCAGCAGTACTGTCTGCAATAGGAGAAGGTTGAGGACGCCCCAAAGCAGCAAATTTCCAGGGCATGTATAGTTTGTGCAAATGATTTTTCTTTTTTTTAAAAGCACATTCGTGCAGGCATATACTGTGCAGTTAGATCAGGGGGATTTACCAGATTATCGTATGTTCTGGAGACTGTTAGGCACAGTGAATCTGCCACCCTCTTAAAGCAATTCAAACACAGCGATTAGCGGCAACCAAATCTGTACAAATGAAATTTCAAAACTGCTAGCGTGTGTACAAATGAAATTTCAAAATTGCTAGTGTGTGTCTCTCACACACATAAGCTCTTCATACAGGGTTAAAAAACAAAAGCTTGCTAAAGCCCTCAGGTGACTTTTAAAAAGGGAAGGAATTCTCGAACTTACTTAACACCGCATCTTTGAAGACTCCAGGATAGATCCCCCCCCCCCAAAAAAAACCCCTCCTTCAAATGTTTTTGGGGGTTGATTTCTAGAAACAGGCAAATGCTTGTTTTATCAGCTTGTTTTTTTACTTTTATATCTTGCCTTTCTTCCATCACAGAACCCAAGAGCTGTGTTCAAAGAAGCACACACTAAGAAAGAGAGGAGGGGAGTAGCTGTACAGGAAGAGGAACAGTTCAAGGGTAGAACATCTGCTTGGCATGCAATGATTAAATTCCCTGGCGTTTCCCTCTTTGAAACCCCGAAGAGTCACTGCGAGTCAGCGCTGACTATACAGAGCTAGATGGACCAATGGTATGACCCTGTATAACACTATGCTCCTAGTTCTTTTGCGTTAAGGACCATAGCTCACTGGCAGAACAAATACTTTGAATGTAGAAGGTCCCAGATTCAGTCACTGGCCTCTCCAGGTAGGACTGGGAAAGATTCCCTGTTTGAAACTCTGGAGAGTGCCTACCCATGTAATTTGCTTGATGGAACCATGGTCTGACTCTGTGTAAGATAGCTTCTTGCATCCCCAGGTAGACAGTCAACACCACACCTGGCCAGCCCTGCTCTTCCACAAGACATTAAATTCGAAAGCTTGTCACACCAAGGAACCAGCTTTTGCTTTTTAAAACAAACAGAACTGGCATCAGCAGAACACCCAAGAGGTCATGCTGGCCCAAGGGCCCTTGTTGGACACAAGAAGGATGGACAGACAGTAAGAGCTTGGAGTAAGAAGGAAATTTTCCATAGCAGCAGGTCCTAAAATCCTCATCCTCTATAAGACTCCTGGAGGCTCTTGGCTTTTTAACAGAATGTGCTCAAATGGACCAGGAAGCAGGTAACATGGAGACACCTACCCAGATGGTTTAATTTACAGGGTGTGCTGTGTGCTGCACAAGACAACCATGAGGAAATGATCCACTGTGATTCTATGATCTAGACCAGGGTTTCTTAAACCTGGGTCCCCAGCGGTTGTTGGGCTACAATTTCCATCATCATCCCTGACCACTGGTCCTGCTAGCTTGGGAAGATGGGTGATGTAGTCCAACAGCTGAGGACCCAGGTTTGAAAAGCACTAGTCTAGACACAGAGCTGTTTGCCTTCCAACAGGTCAGACTATTGGACCGCCTAGCCCACAACCATCTCCTTAGAGGTTGTGTTACCATTTGTGCCACCTCCCAAACCTTTGGTGTTTTAAGCTGTTTTAAGCATGATGTTAGCTGCGATCTACCTGTCTCCCATAAGCTTCTTCAGGATTCCTCTTTCATGCACTCCCCTCAAATCAATATCCATACTTAGAAAATGCAAGCTGCAGTGCAGCTGAGGTAAGTAGATTTCAGGCAGTCAGGGTACCTGCGCAGGTGCCAGCTTCAGCACAAGGAAATTAATAGGGTAACCGGCATTGGGTGAAGACAACCTTGCCATCTCTCTGACATGTGCAGCAAAGTAAAGAAAAACAACTTGAAACATAGTGGGGGCGGGGGGGAGGAATAAATCTCACAGTGTTTCCAGTTGCTAATATGTACATAGCCTCACTGGATGTGGATCTCCATGGTCTCAGGTAAACAGAAGTCTTACATCATCTGCTGCCCGGTCCTTATAACTGAAGATGTCAGGGACCAAACCTGGAACTTTTTGCTTACAAAACATGGAATCCACCACTGAGTTATATCCCTTGCCCTAACACAGAGTTCTACAACCTTGGGTTCCAAATATGCTGTTGGGCTGCAACTCCCTGACCACTGAGGAAAGGCCACAATTCAGGAGAACATCCATATTTCAAGCAGAAGGAACAAGGTATCTTCTGCAAGAAAAAAAAAAGAATTCTCTGCAAGATCTCTTTCGTTCTCCAGTACAGTACTATTCACATCTCAGAGGGCACCATTATAAGGATAAATGAGGAAAGACAGATCAGTAATCACATTAAAAGGGTTGAAGATCAGAGTTGAAAATCAGTCCTGAGTGCTCACTAGAAGGACAGATCCTGAAGCTGAGACTCCAATACTTTGGCCACCTCATGAGAAGAGAAGACTCCATGGAAAAGACCCTGGTGTTGGGAAAGATGGAGGGCACAAGGAGAGGGCACAGAGGACGAGATGGCTGGATAGTGTTCTCGAAGCTACCAACATTAGTTTGACCAAACTGTGGGAGGCAGTGGAAGACAGGAGTACCTGGCGTGCTCTGGTCCATGGGGTCACGAAGAGTCGGACACGACTAAACAACTAAACAACAACAGAGTTGAAGATAAATAGATAAAATGGCTGCACCAAGTTGGGGTTAACAATTCCCATTATGTGTGCAGTGACTCCCAATTCTGAAGTGTCCAGTTTCCTCACCCTCAAGTGCTGCCGCATCAAATGGTGATGGCAGGTGACTCCCTGTGGAGGGGGACAGAGGCAGTAGTGTGTGTTTCAGTTGCCTCTACACAAATGCATAGAATATAATAAGCAAGCAAGAACTTGACCTCTTAATTCACGGTGGAAAATATGACTGAATAAGCATTACTGAAACTCATGACTGGAACACAGAAACTGAGGGGTACAATCTGATTAAAAGGAAAAGGTCAAGCAGGAAAGAAGAAGTAGAAGAATTATATGTAAATAATGTGTAGACTTGTGGAGAAATCCACACTTGGAGTGTGGAAGGCAGATTGAGAGTACAGTGGTACCTCAGGTTAAGTACTTAATTCGTTCGAGATCCTGTTTCTTAACCTGAAACTGTTCTTAACCTGAAGCACCACTTTAGCTAATGGGGCCTCCCACTGCTGCCGCGCCACCAGAGCACAATTTCTGTTCTCATCCTGAAGCAAAGTTCTTAACCCAAGCATTATTTCTGGGTTAGCGGAGTCTGTAACCTGAAGCGTATGTAACCTGAAGCGTATGTAACCCGAGATACCACTGTATATGGGTAAAAACTGTAGGACAGAGAAATAACAGTAACCTTACTGTGAGTGTCTGCTATAGACTTCCAGTTCCAGTATACACAGCTGCATGGAGAAAACCAGGTTGGTCAAAGCTCAGAATCAGCTCAGGCTTGCAAGGGAGGTTAAAAATAATGCCAAAAGGTTTCTTTGGATATGTAGCTACTTTAAATGATTTCTTTCCTTCTTTTAATATTTTTTACTGAATTTTGCTTTATATACATACGCAGAAAAATGCCATCCAAAATTCAAACTAAAACTAAGAACAAATACATAAAAATACGTAACAACTAAATATCTTTCCCTCCATCAATAACCCATGATTACTATTCTGAATTATCAAACCTAAGCAATCTAGTCCGTTGTGTTGACTTTCGTCCAATTTGAGTTATTCTTTTCTTTCCTTAACTGCCTTCTTTAGATGTTTTTCATTTCTTGGTATTAAGTTATTCAATTATTCAATTAATTATAAGTTATTCAATTATAATAAGTATTTTGTCTTTTGCAAAAGTTAATCAAAGCATAGTAAGGGTTTTATTTGAGAACAATTTTTTTCTAGGTAATTTTTATAACACTCCCATTCCTTACTGAACTTTTGGGTTGTTTGGTTGCTAATAATTTCTGTCATTTTGGCCAGCTCAATGCATTCAAATAGCTTTATTTGCCACTCTTCCTTTGTTGGAATCTCTTCGCCTTTCCATTTTCTGGCAATAAGCATTCTTGCCGCTGTAGTGGCATATAAAAATATCCTCCTTTTATCGCTTGGGATATCTGATGATAATAAACCCAAGAGAAATGCTTCAGGCTTTTTGACAAAGGTTTGTTTGAACATTTTTTCAATTCTTCATAAATACTATCCCAAAAGTTTCTAATTTACTTACAGTCCCACCACATATGTAAGTGTTCCTTCTACCTACTTACACCTCCAACATTTATTTGAGGGTTTTTTTTGTACAACTTTGCTAGTTTACTAGGTGTTAAATTCCACCTGTAAAACATCTTCACAACATTTTCTTTTAGTGCGTAGCACGCCGTAAATTTTAAACATCTGGTCCACAATTTCCCCATGCATCCATCTGTATCATATGCCCAAAGTCTTTTCCCCATTTAATCATGACTTCTTTTACCTCTTCATCTTTTACTTTCCAATCAAATAATAATCTATACATTTTGGATAACACTTTGCTTTTATTTTGTATTAATTCTTTTTCTAGCTTTGAATTTTCTGTTGAATTTTTCTTATCCAATTTAAAGGTTTCATTCAATTGATGATATGGCAGCCAGTCTATCACATAATGCCTAATTTCTTCAGGTTTTTTTTAACATCAATTGATTTGCCTCCTGTTTCAATAATTCTTTATAGGTTGCCCAATTATTTTTTATGTTTTTTTTCTTTACCGAAATGACTTCTAATGGTGAAAGTCACCAGGGAGTTTTCTGTTCCAATAGGCCTATGTATTTATCCCATACTGGGTATAGTGCTATTATATAGTTAAAAAAAACCATTCTTTTAACCAGCATAGACATGATGCCTCATAATAGATCTTCAAATCTGGTAGGACAAAGCCTCCTTTTTCTTTAATGTCTATAAGTAACTTAAGCTTTATTCTGGGCTTTTTGCCCTGCCAGATGTAATTTGAAAAGTGTCTCTTCCATTCTTTGAAGCATCCTGCCCTGCCTATCACTGGGATCGCCTGAAATAGGAACAACATTATGGGCAGCACATTCATTTTAATTGTGTAAATTCTCCCCCATCTGTTTCATATTAATAATTTTCTTTTCATCTCTTTCTATGTCCTAATGTAATTGTTGTTATATAAATTTATGCTCTCCGCAGTGATCCAGATTCCTAAATATTTTTTATTTTTTTTTGACAATTGATAGACCAGGCGACACCTGCAATTGTAATTTATCTTGATCCTTCATAGTTTTTAGCCAAGAACTTCATTTTATCTATATTCAATTTAAATACTGCTACCTGGTCGAATTCATGGGTTCTTTCTAAGATTTTTGGTAAGCTTTCAAATGGGTCTTCTGTTATTATTAAATCATCTTCATATCCTTTTAATTTAAAGGCTTTCTTTCCTATTCGTATTCCTTTTATCTCTAATCTTCTCTAATTCCTTATCTTCTCTAATTATCATTGCCAATATTTCCAGGACTACAATAAATCGCAATGGGGATAATGGACAGCCTTGTCTAGTTCCTTTCTTTATATTGAAGCTGTCAGATATTTTGTTGTTTATGATCAGTTTTGCTTTCTGATTTGGAAAAATGCTTCCACACTTCTGCTAAAAGTTTCACCTAATCCCATTAACTTTATGGGTTTTTTCATAAATTTCCAATATATATTGTTGAAAGCTATGGTTTTCCCAGTAGTGATGTATAGACGCGAGAGCTGGACCATAAAGAAGGCTGATCGCCAAAGAATTGATGCTTTTGAATCATGGTGCTGGAAGAGATTCTTGAGAGTCCCATGGACTGCAAGAAGATCAAACCTCTCCATTCTGAAGGAAATCAGCCCTGAGTGCTCACTGGAAGGACAGATCCTGAAGCTGAGGCTCCAGTACTTTGGCTACCTCATGAGAAGAGAAGACTCCCTGGAAAAGACCCTGATGTTGGGAAGAATTGAGAGTACAAGGAGAAGGGGATGACAGAGGACGAGATGGTTGGATACTGTTCTCGAAGCTACCAGCATGAGTTTGTCCAAACTGCGGGAGGCAGTGGAAGACAGGAGTGCTTGGCGTGCTCTGGTCCATGGGGTCACGAAAAGTCGGACACAACTGAACAACTAAACAACAACATCAACCATGAGCAAGTTATGCCTCACAAGGTGGCCTATACAAGATTTTCTTGATAATTAAATACCAATGGCCGTGTTCACACTTCTGTGGCAGTGATCCATGCTCTTTGCCAAGAAAAGGTGAATTTGAAACTGCTTGGTAGTCATAGGCAGGAGCAAGGCGTTACATGGAACAATGTGATCTTGCTCACTACAATTTCTACTAAGTGCCCTCCTGCTTGCTTTACAGGTTTCACAATCCATTTCCTATATATATATACACAGTGGTACCTCGGGTTAAGAACTTAATTCGTTCTGGAGGTCTGTTCTTAACCTGGAACTGTTCTTAACCTGAAGCTAATGGGGCCTTCCGCTACCGCCGCGCTGCCAGAGCACAATTTCTGTTCTCATCCTGAAGCAAAGTTCTTAACCCGAGGTACTATTCCTGGGTTATCAGTTAACGGAGTCTGTAACCTGAAGCATCTGTAACCTGAAGCATATGTAACCCGAGGTACCACTGTGTGTGTGTGTGTGTGTGTGTGTGTGTGTGTATTCACAAACCCCACATAAGCAGCTGAGAAACTAGATTAGAAACTTTTTTTAAAAAGTTAAGTGCATTATTTGTTATACACTGAAACGTATCTTTTCTTCTATACTTGTGCAGCTCACACAATGCTGGCAAAACCAATGGAAAGTAGCATAAAGATAACTAATTACACCTTTTAACTGTGCAATTAACAGTAAATGCATTATTTTTAATTGTGCTTATTCAACATTCTCCATTCAGTTCTGCAAAATGAAATAATTTGTCTGTTGGAAGGCATTGAGAATGGACTTTTAAATATGACCAAATCAAATTTTCTACAACAGTCATCAGTAGTAAAGCTCAATTCATGAAAAGCATTGCAAACATCAAATGCATCTGAAGATACGGTCCTAGGCCAGGACCAGCAACCAGCTAAGAAAAAAACTATCATATTCAAGGACAGTTTACTTATGCTAAAGTTCTTTTCCATTCCAAAGTGTATTTCACATAGCTCTTTTAAATTCTTCTGGTTGGAAAAAAAACACGTCTCCCTTGCTGGATGACAAGCTCAAAATTATAAAGATAGGTAGAATTCCGGAAATAAAGATGAACGTATTGCCAACAATGTTTTTATTCCAGACAATACCGTTTATAAGTTGTACAATATGCTTTCAAAAATGGCAAAAAGCTATCTCAAAATTCATCTGGAAAGGGAAGAAACTAAGGATAAAATACAAAATACTTACAGACAATAAAGATAGAAGAGGATTCTCCCTTCCAGATTCTAAACATTATTATGAAGCGTCCTGTGTTACTTGGATCCGGGATTGGATCAAATTAGAGAATACAGATTTGTTAGATCTGGTAGGACATGATAACAGATTTGGATGGCATGTGTATTTATGGTATAATAAAGGGAAGGTTCATAAAGCATTTTACAATCATATAATTAGGAAGTCACTTTTAAAGGTATGGGGAAAATACAAAGACCTATTAGAACAAAAGACTCCGTGGTGGGTATCTCCATTACAAGTAATCTCAATTCAAAAAATAAATATGGAAATAGAATGGCCCACATATAGGGATCTACTAGAAGAGAGAGAAGGGAAATAAAAGTTTAAGGAGTTTAATGATATAAAAGATTATGTTTATGACTGGTTGCAATATCGTAAAATAAACAAGGTTTTTAAAGAAGACAATAAGAAAAGATTTAGTTACACCATATCTAGATTCCAAAGAGAAATTATAAATGAGAATACCAAACTTCTAAAGAAAATGTATAATTTCTTATTAGAGTGGGAAACCAAAGATGAGGAGGTGAAAAGTGTAATGATTAAGTGGGCATAAGATATTGGACACAATATACAAATGGAAGACTGGGAAAAGTTATGGAAAGTGATTTTAAAATTTGCTGCCTGTATACTGCTAAAAGAGAAATGAAAATGGTGTACAGATGGTATATTACATCTGTAAAGATGGCAAAAAAATGTTTAAAACAGGTTCCAAAAGTGTTGGAAATGTAAGGAAAAAGAGGGTACGTTCTTTCATATGTCGTGGAATTGTAAATGAATTTAAAAATATTGGGAAATGATTTACAATGAATTGAAGATAACTTTTGTGAAAAATCCAGACGCTTTATTATTAGGCATTTCAGGTCAAGATTTGCCGAAAAAGAGGAAAAAACTGTTCAAGTATGCTACAACTGCAGCCAAGATATTGCTAGGACAAAGATGGTAAAGCACTGAAATACCAACTAAAGAAGAACGGCAAGGAAAACTGATGGAATATGCTGAAATGGCAAAACTAACAGAAAGACTTCGAGATAAAGGCAATAGAGATTTTAAGAAGGACAGGGAACAATTTATGTTTTATATACAGAATCAATGGGAAGAAATGGACTCACTTTCAGGGTTTGATTAAACACTTGCAATTTACAAAATGCAGAAATAGAAATAAGATGTTAAAATGATAGGTGAAGAAGAGTAAGAATTAACCAATAAGCAGGGTGAGATAATATGCCAAAAAAACCAGAAAAGGAAGTTGAAGGAAGTCGGGGGGGGCAGAGGATTTATAAAGTATTTTGTTTTTGAAATAATGATTGTGATGATGATGATAAACTTGTAAAATTTAATAAAAAAATATTTATAAAAGATTATAAAGATAGACTTGCGGATCATATGGACAGATCATGAAACCATTAAACAAGGCAAGAATATAAATGAAGTGTGTGTGGAAATGTTTCCCTCAAAACCATAGATTGGTTTACTGGCTACAGAATGTAATTCAACAGGGACAAATCTCAGGTTCTAGACTTAGGAAGCATACCTGTGCCTAATGTTAAAATGATCTAGGGTCTTAGCACACCACAAACATAACATCAGTCAGCAATGTGATGCAGCAGCAAAAAGAAATGCTATTCTAGGCTACATCAACAGAAGTACATCATGATGTCTGAAATAAAGATGGAGCTATGTAGAGGTATTGGCTGGCTTCAGTTTTTCCTGCATTGTGGTTTTCGCAATGCATGCAAACACACACACACATGTCATGATTCATGATATATTGCCAGGTCAAAAATTACGAAACTGACATCATAATATGGACTTCAAACCGGTTTGGGACTGTAAACAAAGATATTGCCCAGCCCTTGTCAAGTTACAAGAAAGTAAATTTCAACTAAACACTGGGAAGAGCTTTCTGACAGTAAGAGCTGTTTAACAGTGGAAGAGACTCCCACAAGAGGTGGTGGACTCTCCTTCCTTGGAGGTTTTTAAGCAGAGGCTTGATGGCCAAATGCCATGCATGATATAGTTGAGATTCCTGCATTGCAGGGGATTGGACTAATGACACTCAGGGTCCCTTCCGACTCCCCAATTCGGTGGGGAAATCCGGTGGGGCGAGATCAGGAGAATATGGAGGGTGGGACAACTCAGCAACCTCAGTAACTATTTCACGCGGAATATGCAATTTTCCACCACCATTTGGACGGACAAATGCCAATCCCACATCAATAACTAACAAACTCTGTTGACATTTGCCGCCGTTCTGCTCATCAACTGTCTGGCAGACTGAGGGTCATCTTCGATGGCTTGCCGCCCTTCACAGAAACACTTAAACCACTCATACACTGTCTTTGAAGTTACAGCTTTATCTCCATACACAATTGTGAGTATTTCGTGGGTTTCCGATGCCGAATGTATGTTCAATTATTTCTCGCTGTCCGATTTCTGTGACCATTCACTGAACTTTCCGGTCACACCTTGTACATAGCTCTCTATGCTTGGGCCTTTCACCTTGAATAGAGATATTACGCCAGAGAAGGCAAGCCCCACTGATACCCGGCTTGCTCTTTCTCAAAGCAAAGACACCAGGTCTACATCACACTGTTCCGAACACACAACTATGGGTATTACTGACACAAAGAAATGTTGTTGTTTTTTAAACACTTCACATCAGGCAAGTGAAAAATCAAACTACTGGCCATTTTCCCCTCCCCAGTCCTCCAAGAGACTCAAACCTCCCATTATCCGTGTGTGTGTGTGTGTGTGTGTGTGTGTATTAAAGGGTTTGAGGGCAAAACTGGCCATCCCAGTGAGAAACAACATGCTTAAGGAATAGTTTATAACTTCTTGTTAACCGACCCCTTCCCAGCCCTCTCCCCCACTCCCCCAAAAATGTACATTAAATGAGGCAGGAAAATTTAAAATCGCAATCATTTACGGAATTTCAGCACAACCGTTCTAAAACTGGTACTTTTTCACTCAACCATAAATACCATTCTACTGAGCAGCAGCAGCAGCAGCAACAACAACAAAAGTCCAGCAGGTAATTTTACTATGATACTCTCCAGACACTCCATCCTCTTTAACCCCAAAACCCAAGTCCCAGACACCATTAAAATATCCTGCACCGATTTGCAAGAGGCAGCATTCTGCTCTGCTGTTTCACTTCTCGAGTAGGGGAATGGACAGTATACAAATACAGTAACTAAATCCAGCCATGATCATCTTTTAAATCTTGCGTCCAAGATTCCCTCCTTTTAGCAGCTGGCAGTATTCCTGCAAGAGGAAGGAATCTACTACTGATGGCACAAGGAAAGGGTTGAAGTGACAAGATACTGTACCTGTCAACACAGCAAATGTCTTCTTATTTTGAGGAAGACTCAACCAGATCCTCATTCAGTTGCTGCTCATGTGATTAAAGCTCCCTCTAAAGTGAGCATGCTCGGTGGAGAACTATTTCACCCTTCAAAGCTCCAGCCATTTCAAAGAGAAACTTGCAGGCTTCTCCGTAGCTGCTGGTATTTCAGGCAGCACAGATACAAGGACACTGCCCTTCTCTCTAGATATGATATGCGGTTAACAGAGATAATCGGCACACGTTCTAACACTATGCCAAACTTGAGGCAGATTACACTCACCTAGAAGGAAAGTACAGTGAAAATGTTTTATGGAGAAGCTCTTTATGCCAGTGGCCCAACTGCAACATGCAAAATGGTGGAGGAGCTTGGAATTTAAGATTCCCAACATGAGTATAAATGCAAAAAAAAAAAGGTGTTTGCAAACTCCAGCTTGAAGTGTACTTTAGCTGCATCAAGTTGTATGGCTGCATATATACATAAAAATCCACACACCCTACCAAAGAAAAAGCTAAGGCTAAAGACAAGCACAAATGAAAAAAGAAAAGTCAACATGTATTTGCAGTGATGCTAAAGATTTAGCTTTTCTCCAAATAGCAGAAAGAGGAGATGGGAAGGACAGAGCTGAGATATGCTGTGGGGCTATGATTTTTTTATTTTAAATGGAACAGGCGGAATCTATCAATCTTAGTGCTCTCTTGGCAATAGAAAGGTGCGCAACTATTCTTTATCAAGAAGCCCTTAATAGCTTGTGACCAGTTTACCTGAGCAATTGCCTTACCACAGATATGCCCAACCATATCAACCACATCAATCTGTGGAACTGGAACTACAGTTAAACAATCAATCCCTCTTCGCAGAGAACTTTGGGCATTGTATGGGGGGTTTGGGGGTGTCATCTAATAACTCTCAGCATCCTGAACAAACTACAGTCCCTAGGATTCTTTGGGGGAACCCAGTGACAGGCATGTTACCTCTTTAAATGTACAGTGGTACCTCAGGTTAGCTACTTAATTCGTTCCGGAGGTCTGTACTTAACCTGAAACTCTTCTTAACCTGAAGCACCACTTTAGCCAATGGGGCCTCCCACTGCTGCCACGCCGCCGGAGCACAATTTCTGTTCCCATCCTGAAGCAAAGTTCTTAACCTGAGGTACTAATTCTGGGTTAGCGGAGTCTGTAACCTGAAGCATATGTAACCTGAAGCATATGTAACCCGAGGTACCACTGTACAGTGCAAATGAGACCCCAGGAAGGACAATACTGAGCTAGTAAACAATAATATTTATTATTTTTATAAATAATTGATCATCCTCATCAGTCACCATTACTAGGAATCAAAAAATGTTAAAAATAAAGAAATACTGCTGTATTGTGGAGTAATCTTTTAAAATAGAGGAGTTCCTCATTGGCAAAGAAGGTGCACTCTGTACATGCTTATGGCCTTTACGTCTGAGACTCACTAATTAATTTTTCCTCACTAAACTTTTTTCCCACCCTAAGCCGTTTTTAACCTCTTATTGATTCCCTGCCCAGGTCCGTCCTATCTTGGTCTATGTTATAATACCCCAATCCTAAGCAAGATGCAAGTTGCAAGCAATTCAACAGGTCTTCCCTTCCTTACTGAAAGAGGCCCATGGCACCTTAAAGACCCAACACATTTTTTATTTCGGCACCAGCTTTGGTGAACTAGAGCCCACTTTGCCAGGTGCATGATTCCCTGCATTGGGTGTTGAAAGCATGATCAATTCACAAAGTCGAAATGCAGAGCATGTGCTCCAGAGCAGTCCTGGAAAGATTAAGACGTGTTGCTAGCTCCAGGCCCTGCCATTCAGTGGCTACTACCCCTAAACCCAAAGCTTTAATGTGCACAGTTGACAGGAGAGGGCTTAAAAAAACAACAACACCAACCCTCATTCAGTGAAGCACTGCAAGCATGACTTACTACAATAATCTGTTGCAATACCCAGAAGTGAAGCTCATCACCAGCTCTAGCTGTGTCTTCCTGAACATGGCCCAAATGTTCCTGCGTTCATTGTCCGACGCCCAGGACAAAGGCTGCTTGTAGCAGAAGAGGAATACATGAGCAAACAGACATAGCTAAGGCCACACAGGGCAGGGCTCCCTCTACAGGCCTTTTGCACCACAGTGAGTCTGCCCGGGAAGGAGATCCATTTCCCTTCCAACGTTCCTTGCTGCTGAAACAGCAGCCATTTCATAGGCACAAACCATGCTCTTAAAACAAAGGTCACCACGACACTTCAATGTTCGCCTCTCACACACAAGGCGGTGGCAGGGTGGTGTGAGACTACTGGCATTTTAGGAAAAAAGGCTGAGTAGGTTTTAACTATTCAATCTGCTTTGTGACTTTGTGAATTCATTCCTGCTCTCCCAGAGAGAGAAATACAACTCTTCCCCTTCAAGAGGGATGAAATTAGTTTGGATGTACTGGCTAAACAATGGTTAGTGTTAAGCGAGTTGGCCTTAGAAACTAGTCACTAAGATATCCCCTAGGTTAGGAATAGGCAAACTCGGCCCTCCAGATGTTTTGGGACTACAACTCCCATCATCCCTGACCACTGGTCCTGTTAGCTAGGGATGATGGGAGTTGTAGTCCCAAAACATCTGGAGGGTCGAGTTTGCCTATGCCTGTCCTAGGTTCTGTTCTGACTTGAAGACAGCCTATTTTAGAAGCCTCTAGAGCAGAGCTTCACAAACTTTTCAAGTTGGTGACACACTTTTTAGACATGCATCATTTCACGACACAGTAATTCCATTTTACTAGCAAACCAGAGGTTAAACTAACCCCTTTCCAGCCCTGGGAGGAGCACAGGGAGCGTTCAAGTGACATACCTACACACGGCAGCCAACACACTAATGTGTTGCAACACACAGTTTGGAAAGCTCTGTTCTAGAGCCTCAACACCTCCAAAATAGGCTTCCAGGTAAGAATGGGGCCTAATGGAGCCTCAAATGCGTCACAATTTTATTAGTCTTTGAAGTGCCACAAGATTCTTTGGCTACACACACACCAAAAATTTAAAGCTCGTCTCCCCATCCCACCCACCAAAAAACCCTGGGAAGAGTGATTTGTTAGATTGCTGAGGAATGTAGCTCTGTGAGGGGTAACAACAAGTTTCCAGGATTCTTTGGGGCCGTGTGATTTAAATACACGGTGTGTATGCAACCTAAGTTGCTTTTGCTGCAACGAAAGAAACAGGGCAACCTTCCTGGAAGTTGCTACTATCAAGGGAAAGCTTCAGTTCAAGAAAAGCAGTTATACCTCGAGTTACATACGCTTCAAGTTAGAGATGCTGCTAACCCAGAAGTAGTACCTTGGGTTAAGAACTTTGCTTCAGGATCATGCTCCGGCAGCGGGAGGCCCCATTAGCTAAAGTGGTGCTTCAGGTTAAGAACAGTTTCAGGTTAAGAATGGACCTCCGGAACGAATTAAGTTCTTAACCTGAGGTACCACTGTGCAGTTTCTTTTCACAATGTGTTCTGCAAGTGGCCATATAGGTATCAAGCTCCTTTAGAAACTGAAAATAGTGCATGAAATTCTTTCTTTCTTTCTTTCTTTTACTTTCTCTTTCTTCCTTTCAAGATCTCCCATTTTCAGAAAGAAAGGAAAAAACAAGAACATTCCTTTCCAAAAAGGACACATTCTTCCTTAAGGGCTTTTGGTAAATTACATCATAATAATACGTAATTTTCAGAGATTCCTTCCCGGCAGGTATAAAAGGGGAAAGGTCCCAAATCCAGCCTTCTGCACACACCCTGCACAAACCTCTCAGTTCCCTCTTGACCTTATCTCTTCCAAGACCTGGTGTGTCACTTTTCAAGTCTTAACTGAAATTATAATGCAGCACAACATACATAAAGAGACTGCAACAAACAAAGGACTCCCAGGGGGAGAAAAATTCATTTTTCCTGCATCTTTTATTTTTCCCATTAAATTAAAGCTACTCAGCCCATGCCACAGAAACCTCATTTTCCTCTGTATAATCGGGGGGGGGGGGGGTAGATGACCACCCCTGCAAAAAAAGCTGAGTGCCATTGTTTACTACCATTGAAATAACTCTCAGGAGGAGATTGGTATTCTAAACCTACAAGGCTCCACAAACGGTTTTGAAAGGTAAGTGTCATAGCTGCCTGAAACCCTAGAGATGTGGGGTCTCCTGACTGAAACCCTAGAGCCAGTGCCAGTAATTGTGGACAATACTGAGCTACTGTGGATGGGCCAGGGGTCTGACTTAGTTTAAGACAGCTTTCCTACGTTCCTATTCAGCATCTGAGACTGAGGAACCAAACTTCTGCCCCATTCTAAGGCCACCTGTTTTTACAGGTGAAGTCAAAGCTCAGCAAGACCTGCATTTGCTTAATTCTTCAATCCACCAGAAATGTAAATGTTGGGAGGGCAAAGGAAGATGGGGAAGTTATCAGGGTCACTGCTAAGAAAACCTATGTCCTATTCATTTCAGCAATTTTAAGCAACGCTTTTGCTCTGTACACACCATGCATTTAAAAGTACATTTAAAGCACGTGGCTTCCTCGACAGAATATTGGGAATTGCTGTGGTTTACCCCTGCCCCAGAGCTACAATTCCCAGCATCCTTAACAAACTACAGTTCACAGA
The DNA here is from genome assembly GCF_965153285.1 of Podarcis tiliguerta. Lineage (NCBI taxonomy): Eukaryota > Metazoa > Chordata > Lepidosauria > Squamata > Lacertidae > Podarcis > Podarcis tiliguerta. Next base: position 9,261,081 of record NC_139553.1, read on the forward strand.
ATTCTTTGGGAAGAAGTAATGTGCTTTAAATGAATGGTGTGCACACAATACAACGGATTGCACTCTTAAAACATTCATAATAAATATCTGCTGGTGCACAATGCTCTTGTTCTGATCTGACAATGCAAGTTGAGAATCGTCAACGCAATGAAACCTAATCAGGTCAATATATAACTGCTATACTATATCTGAAAAACAAACTATAGGCAAGGCGCAATGTGCAAAACCTGTGAACGTCAGCAAACAACAACACATTAAATACAGTACTTTATAATGGTCATCTCTTGTCTTCATTAAGCCCCACTGCATGTAGTAGCAGCAGCAGATGCATAAACCAGAAATTGCTTGAGTGAAAAGGAATATCTGAATCACACACACTCTTTGTTAACTTCCAAGAATGTGCTTCAAGAATACTGCTTTAAATCAATGGGACTGCATTCAGCCAAGGGAATTTGTTTCTCTACTACCTAAGGAGGAGGAGACAGATGGAAATAATCAGAGGTGTTGTACAGTGAGATAAAGGCATAGCCATGTTGGATGTGATCTTAACTCTGACAGTGAAAGAGGCAGACAAAATGGCTTCCTCCATGCTGCTTTTTACAACAGCACTGCAGATAACAGGAGCAACAGCTCTGCTTCCAATTCTCTTGGGCTCTAAGGTGTCTCCCCCGCCCCACATCACTTCCCTTCCTATCTCAACCGCTTAAATTTTGTACACTCTTGTGCTCTTTGCAGAAACCCCTGATTTTTTTGTTTCTGTCCTAGCAATCCGCCCCCTTAAAAAAAAAACTTCTCAATTGTCTGCTGACACTTGTAATGCCTGCAGTTGGCTTGATTCTGTTAGTCAACCAAGCAATGGATTCTGCCAGGCAAAAGGTGAGGCCTCTACTCCACATATAATGAGCAGAAAAACACCCATGGGTGGGGACTGCAACTCAACCCTTGCAATTTCCAAAAATAAAAGTGATAAAGTAATTGCATGGAGGTAGTGTGAACCAGTGAAAGCCTAGTTCACTTTTTTTTTTTTCCATGCAACAGCAAAAATGGTTTCATAAGATTTTTAACATTGAGCATCTTGTAAAGTCCTCTCTCCGTGAAGGCAAATGTACAGGAAAACGTGGGCGGAAACTATTTTGAAGGGAAAGTAATAAAAAGCCAATGACCTGAGTAAAGAATAGATCTTTGTACACAAGCAAAGTCTCGCCTCCTGCATTGACTTCAGATCTAGTTTCTGTTCACAGACCCTCATGCTTAGCCTTATTTTCACAGCTCAAAATACATTTATGAATGACTGTGCTGCTTCCTGACTTACAACAATTATCAGTGTAAGGGAGTGTCAACCTTATACATAGCTAGAGACTTTGAGACTTTAAATCTATATCACTGCCCCACATAGATCAATCCAGGTAACTCTACATGAAAGACTTAACCACACCAGGCAGTTGTGTCATGATGGCTGGGGCTAATGACAGCTGTTGTCCAAAAACACCTGCAGGGAACCACAATGGCGAAGGATGGTCTGAGCCCTAGGGATGGCCTAGGGCTGCCAACTTTTCCAGACAGCTCTTGCGACTCTCTTACCATTTATATAAGAGAGAGTAAATTAGGTCAATTATATCCCAAACTCTTCCCAGCCAAGTCTGCAAAACTGCTCTTCCATTCCAGATTCAGCTGGTGAACCTTTTGCCTGTGAAAGTTGCAGCAGCTCTGCCAGAAACAGGCTTTGTTTCAAGACAAACCTCTTTGAACCATGACGTCTGACTTAGGTTAGGTAGGCGCTGTCTAGAAACTGAAAGATTTTCATGTCTTGTCCTTTTCAAATCCCCTGCTGCGCTTGCATTTGCGAATGCACGGCAAATTGGCAAGCTTTGCTGATCTACACAAGCAACATTTCCAAGCAGCAGGCGCAATCTTGGGAATCAAACACAAAACAGCATATAAACCACTAACCCCAGTTAAGGCCCTTTTTTTCGGTGAAGAGGGTTTTTGTTTTGTTTTTTCACTGCCTGGAAGGTCGATTGCTTAGGAAGCCACACAGGACCTGTGTCAATCTTTGCTAATCCAAAACCCTACGCCAAAATCAAAATAATCCAAAAGAACAACTGTGGAGCAACAAGCCTGGAGTTATGGACCTCTCTTTTTAGGATACCACTTCCCTTTCCAGTCTAGTGCAACAGCAGAAACCCAGCCATGACAGAAACCACCTTTTGGCAAAGCCTTGGGATGACAAAGCTGTTCTTTCCCCTTGAACTGACATGCCAATCAGAGCGAAACAATGCATCAAACCAAGGCCACATGCACCACACACAAATATACCATCCCATGTCTCTGCAATGCTAGAAAGACTCCTTTTGTTCACCTGCCTGCTTGCTTTGCCATGGTATAATGTTATTGACCAGATCACGAAAAGCAAAACAAATGCTAAAATAAATAAATAAGTCGGTAAATCGTATAAATCATCTGCAGAAGAAAAGAAGATTATTGCAATGGCATTCTGTAGCTTCACAACAGTCAGCAGATTTTGGTGTGAAACTTAAATTGCTTTCGTGCCTTTGACCACGAAGGCTTCCCATGTGAGATGTAGAGGCCCAGCTCAGAAACACATCATAAGCCATCTCTGCCAGTTCTTTCCCTCTCCTGGTTACCAGCCCACGCTCCAACACACTGGAAAAGCAGGTCCTTGCTCTGCGCTGGTTGAACAGGCCAGCCAAACTACATATATTTGTGTTCAAGTCCTCCACACACACATATATCAGCAGGAAGCAGTCTGAAGCCATCTCGTGTCAACTGCTTGGCTGTGCTGCTTTCAAAACCGATTCCAGCTTCTTCAAAAGAAGCAATTAAGAGCCCCATAGTCAGCTGAAGCCCCCTTGGCAAGAGAATGAAGCTGCCAGATAACCCCTACCTCTCTGTCTGGAGAAAGCTGCGAAATCTCCTTCCAGGCCTCTAATTCCTTCGTTCACAATTCCATCTCCCTCTATGGGTGCAGTTTCCACAACAGAGCATGCTCAGTAGAAGCTGATCTTCAGCCATTTCAGAGCTTTAATGAAACGTAAGCAGAAGGAAGTGCCATTAAGCTCAGAAAGACTCAGGGATTCAGCCAACCTCGCCTTGTTACATCCACAGCCCCTATCAAGGTGAGTTGTTCAGGCATATAAAAATGCAGGATTCAGCTTCCCTACTTGTGACAGGCAGAAGGCAACAAAAAGAAGCCATGCATCTCCAAGCAGAATGAGTGCAAGAACTTGTGTTCAAAAGAATGCACATCCATTAGAAGAAAACGTTTGAAACCCTAGGCCACAAGTTTCATCAGATGCCATTAAAGAATGTTCCAACTGATACAAACATTTCAAAATGCAGATAGTGAGAGGTTCCCGTGTTAACCCTAAACGTGGAATCTTTCACACACTGCCTAGAAACCCATCCCAAGCCAATTCATGTTCATATTTAGAGGGACACACACGTGCAATGTACAGAAGCACAAAAAGAACTGCTAAATAAAGATCCAGCCTATGATTTGTTAATTGAGCTATTGCTGCTAGCAACCATCTTTATAACAGAGGAGGGGATTTCACAATACGATTACTCCTTCATTTCTAATTCGTATTCCACATGCCTTCTCAGAATGCCAATAAGCAAATCAAGGAACCCGAGTGTCAAAAGATAATGCACATGCGCGCGCACACAAAACAATTCCCACAGTAAAATGCTAGACATCTTTCCAGTTTACATGAGTAGCTGTTTAGAATCAATGGCGCTACTCACATGAGCAAAGAAGGAAACCACAGGAGAATTAAGAATCAAAGCGTTTTACTGTGATCAATTCTCTAAAATGCAACTTGCCCCACTCATCCCTTTGCCTCTTCCAAGTTCTACTGGGCAATCAGAAATATCCATCCAATACTTGTTTAAGTTCTGCTCCTTTCTGTCTACTACTCGTTTCTCCTATTAGGTAACAAAACATTTCAGGTGCTGGTGGGGAAGATCATCAGTATGCAATGCAAAGACACACTAGGGCAGGCTTCCTCAACCTCGGCCCTCCAGATGTTTTGAGACTACAATTCCCATCATCCCTGAATACTGGTCCTGCTAGCTAGGGATCGTGGGAGTTGTAGGCCACAAACATCTGGAGGACCGAGGTTGAGGAAGCCTGCACTACGGGATACAGGCAACTCCCATTTGCACAGGGATTGCATTCAGCAGCGTGCACATAAACACCATACCACCCCCTTCCAGGGCCAAAAACAGTGCACATTGATGGTGATGCGCATGCCAGATGCACGCAAGCAGGGAGTTAGTAACACTATGAGAATATTTCTGTACTCAATCTAAATCATGGGTAGGCAAACTAAGGCCCGGGGGCCAGATCTGGCCCAATTGCCTTCTCAATCCGGCCCGCGGACGGTCCGGGAATCAGCGTGTTTTTACATGAGTAGAATGTGTCCTTTTATTTAAAATGCATCTCTGGGTTATTTGTGGGGCATAGGAATTCGTTCTTTTTCAAAATATAGTCCGGCCCCCCACAAAGTCTGAGGGACAGTGGAGTGGCCCCCTGCTGAAAAAGCTTGCTGACCCCTGAACTAGATGCTTAAAATTGAAGCACATGTGTCAAGACTGGGCTAAGCACCTTGGGCCCTGCTTCCTCGTCATTTCAAGCCAGGGCAACCATTGCTCAATTTTCATTTCGTTTTCTAAAGGCAAAACTAACCAAAAGAGCAAAATTCAGTCCTGGCCAGAGGCAGCTACTCTGCATCCTCCAAGTGACCCCAAGTATCCTACACTAAAGCTGGCTCCTCTTTCTGAAAGCCGTTCATCTCACAGCACACTCCTGATCAGAGGAAAATGTCAAGGCCAAGGCTATAAACCTTTACCAGGTATCTTCAGATCTTGTACTTTGCTGGAAGGTCAACCATAACGGTATTAAAAATGTGCACTTTGTGGGGCCTCTTATTTCTCCGAAAGAAGCTTGTTTATCCTGTTCGTAATGCAAAGGCCTTGGGGCAGTCATTTGGGTCTTATGAAGCCACCTCTCCTGGGAAGGTTCATCTACTTCCAAATTCAGGATCTCGACATATGCTTTCTCTTGGGCAAAACACATAGTCCGCCTGCCTAAATCTTCCCACTTGATATAGTGATGGTCACTGAACTGGGTGACTTTAAGGGAGGGTTAGACAAATTCATGGAGGTCTACTAGCCAAGATGGCTAATGTTCTGCCTCCGCTGTCAGAAGCACTAAGTGACAGGTGCTGGGAATAGCAATTGGGGTCAGAGCTGTTACACTCAGGTCCTGCTTGTGGGTCACTGTGACATGTGGGCTTGGTGGGCCTTTGGTTTAATCCAGTAGAGCCCCTCTTATGTTAAACCTCATAGGTCCTGCTGACAAGGACCACAACAAAACTAGCACTCTCCTTTTTCAACCCTAAAATATCATATTAAATATATTTGGATGCCATAAGAAACTGGCACATCTGATGATTATATCTACACCTAGCTCAAGCATTTCCAGCTTGTTTCCTTGGAAACCAAGGAGGGGGGCTCTTGCAAATCTTGCAAGAAGGGCTTCTTTTTTAATGGTTACATAATGAAAATAAGCCTTCAACTCTTGTCAGTACAGGGCGGCGGGGTGGGGGGGGGTGAGCCTTTTTGGAATACCAGCTAGGTACCAACAGAATTATTATTAAAATACAGTGGTACCTCAGGTTAAGAACTTAATTCGTTCTGGAGGTCCGTTCTTAACCTGAAACTGTTCTTAACCTGAAGCACCACTTTAGCTAATGGGGCCTCCTGCTGCCGCTGTGCGATTTCTGTTCTCATCCTGAAGCAAAGTTCTTAACCTGAGGTACCATTTCTGGGTTAGAGGAGTCTGTAAACTGAAGCATCTGTAACCTGAAGAGTCTGCAACCCAAGGTACCACTGTATATAGATTAAAGCAGCCAGCCAGCTGATTAGGGCTACCTCATTCTGAAGATGTGTGCCCAAAAGCATTTTCTTCTGTGGTATTTGGGGATGAGGTGGAAAGCATGCAAGTCAAGATTCTGTTGCTTATAACAGAGCAGGAACTCTGCTTCCAGTGGATGAACAATTTAAGTAGAAAACCATGTAAAGGCCTTTTAACATCAAAGGTTACACATTAGCACACCGTTTTTTGAAAAACAGATTTGCCTGAACTGCAGAGTGAAGAAAGGATGCATCAAGAGCAAAAAGAGCATTTTTCCCGTTTCCCAGGTGGGTTTTGCTAAAAGGTCAGGTTCCAGAGTTTAAGGCTGCCTCTGCAGGAACTTGATAATCTCAAGAGTCGACTACTGCAATGTGCTCTATGTGGGGCTACCCTTCGGCCTGGTTTGGAGTCTCCAAACTGTGGACAGCGACAGGCTGCCATCAGCACATAACTCCAGTGCTCAAAAGTTTGAACTGGTTGCCCCTACACTACCAGGTCAGGTTGAAGACCTTAATATTGTTTTGTAAACTCCTTAACAATAACAGCTGCTCTTCTATTGATGCCCTTTCCCTGCCCAGGAAGTTATTCCACAATATGCTGCTTCTGAACATGGAGGCCCCATTTAGATATTATGGCCAATACCATTTGTCTAATTTCACTTTAAAGCCATCTGAAGCACTGACCATCATCACACTATGGGCCAGCAAATCCCACAAATTATTTTTGCATTGCATAGAAGCACAGTGCATGTTTTGGTCTGTTCTGAACATCCAGCCACCCTCCTCTATTCAGTGACCAACACTGCTACAAGTGCCAGCCTTATGAAAAGGAAAACATCGTATCTCTAGTCACTTTCTTCCTACCATGTATAATTTTATTAGCCTCTCCCACAAGCTAAATACTTCAGCCTTTCCTCATTGGGAACGTGTCCAATCCCTTTTATGACAAAGCCAAAGTACCTAAACAAAACAAAAACAATATCCTTTCTTGCAATTATCAGCACCTGGTGTTTAAAGGCATGTGCCTCTGAACCTGGAGGTAGCTGGCTAGTAGCTACAGATGGCCTTATCATCCACTAATTTATCTAATTTGGCTGTCACCACATCTTGCAAATAAGACCAGAGTGCAACAATCCTCCCTCCATTTGCGATGCACAGCTGTTGTTACTCAAGAGGCATTCTGTGAAGGGAGAACATAGCCATTGTGTCCACGGCCACTGGTAGCCTTCTCCTCCGTGAATTGTCTAATACAGTGGTGCCCCGCAAGACGAATGCCTCGCAAGACAGAAAACCTGCTAGACGAAAGGGTTTTCCGTTTTGGAGGTGCTTTGCAAAACGAATTTGCTATGGGCTTGCTTCGCAAGACGAAAATGTCTTGCTAGTTCCTGCGATTTTTTTTCGCTCCCCACCCCCTTTTTCTAAGGCACTAAGCTGCTAATAGCCTTTTAGCAGCTAATCCACTAATCCCTTAAGCCTTTAATAGCCGCTAAACCGCTAATAGCGCTAATCCGCTAATCGGGTTGCTTCGCAAGACGAAAAAACCGCTAGACGAAGAGACTCACGAACGGATTCTTTTTGTCTTGCGAGGCACCACTGTATTCTCTTAAAGCCATTCATGTTGGTGGCCATCTTCCCGCCTTGTGGAAGTCAGTTCCATAGTTTAACTAGGCACTGAGCGAAGAACTCATTTCCTTTTCTTTTTTTTTTTGAAACTTCTAATATTCAGCTTTAGTGGATGAGCTCAGATTCTCATACTATAAAGCGAGGTGAAAAGCATCTCTTTGTTCACTTTCTCCACAGCGTATATTATTTTATAAACATCCCTTTCTCACATTTTATCCTAAGTTAAAGCATGCAAAACACTGTGCTCTCGCGGGGGAATTTCTCCAGCAACCTTTCTGGACCTTTCCCAGATCTGCAATATTCTTTTTGAGATGGAGTGATCAGAAATGCACACAGTATTCAAAGCGTGGTCACGGCATTGATTGCTATAAAGGCACTATGTTATTAGCAGTTTTATTTTCCATGCCTTTCACAATGATCCTTAGCACGCAATTTGCCTTTTCATAGCCGTTGGGGTCAGTGTCTTCATTTAACTATCCACAATCCCGAGGTAGCAAAAAGTTTTTCTGGTTAGTCACTGACATTCAGAACCCATTAGTGCTCCTTTCTGCCCATCCATCCAACTTCAAGAGAGCCCATTGAAGAGTCCACACAATTCCTTTTTGTTTTTAACCACCTGCAAACAGTGTTCGAAATTAGCCAGGCAGCAGGTGCATTTTGCACCTGACTACCAACCACTTGTGACCAAGTGAAGGAGCATGGGCGCTAGGATGGCGCCTGACACCTCCACTATCTGGCTGGCTGGTGCACAGAAGCATTTTTTTGTTGCCATGCTATGGCACGGGTCAGATCTTAGCTGGAGCTGGCAATACACGCAAATTATTTTCAGCTTTATGGGGCCATATGGCAAATAGCTTTTATAGCTCAGTTTCTAACACTGCCCACAAACCCGGTTACCTTACTGCTTGCCCCAACTGAGTCATAAATGAACAAGCAAAGGCGGCATTACAGTGCCTTGAGGAACCCCATTTCTTCTATCTCTTGACTGGGAGAACAGTCAGTTCTTTAGCAGTTTTTAATCCATAAGAGGGCTGGTTCTCTTCTCCCATGACAGCTGTCTTTACTCATGAGCCTCTGGTGAGAGGCTTTGCAAATAGTTCTTCAAAAGTCCAAATACGTCTACGTGATCACACCACATCCATATGCCTATTAGCACTCACAAAATAGCGAGTTTGAACTTACCTTTGCAGAAGCCATGCTGATTCTTCTTCAGCAAGACTTGTTCTTCTATACACTTGATTTTAAGAAATTGTGTTTTCTACCATTTCAAACTAACCAGCATATAAATTTCTCTGATTTCTTTCTAAAAATTGCATTGGCTACTTTCCAGTCCTCTGTTGTAGAGGCTGATCTTAGGGATAAAATGTGTATTTCTGTTCAGAGTTAAGCAATTTCACATTTCAGCCAAAGCCAAATGATGCTCTTCTTCAGCTATTGTGCAACCTTCATTGCAAGGTCCCCCCAAGTTCAGTTATATAAATTAATAATAATAATAATAATAATAATAATAATAATAATAATATGCTAGTTAACTTTCCACAAAAGCAGAACCAGCCTTTCATGAGACTGCTGTGTATTCTGTTGATTTGTTCAATATCAGCCTCCAGGCTTTTTATACATTTATTCTGTTGTCTTCAGAAGATTAGATTTAGCAAGCAGGCAAAGGCTGCTCTCACACACCCCACAAGTGCAGATATTCATTTAAATAAACAAAGGCTTTAACCAAAAGGTATACTAATAATCAAAATGTAACTTAGTTCCTACAGTTGGCAACACAGAACAGACAAATATGGAAGTGAAGAAGCATACAGAGTCGGAACACAGCTGTAGCATGTTCACCATACTGACCCAGATAATACCAAGCTGCAGGTATTTGTTTATAAAGCCCTATAAACTTAGAACCAGAAAGACTGTCTCACCCTTTACAGACCCATCCAATCCTTGTGCTCTGCAGGAAAGGACTTCCTGCAGGTACCATCTTATAAGGAGGTCAATTCCAGGTGATATAGGAATTAGACCTTTAGTGTGGCAGCACCTGCTCTTATACTACATAATAGGTGTTATCTCTGTTATCTTTTCAGTATCTGTTGGAAAAACCTTCCTCTTCCAACCAGCCTAATGAGCAGAGTTCTTTTATCCCCATCTGGTTCTGCTCTGGAACAGGCTTTTTTAAAAAATAGTGGAACTGTTTTAAATTGTTTTTACACTCTTCTTGTTTTGTGGCTGAACTATTTGATTTGAAGAAACTAGAATGCTGAACTCCTTCAAAGGCCTGCAGAATAGTTCTGAGCCCACGTGCTATTCGCCCAAAGAAGCTGCTTTAAGGTCGGAGCAGGCAGGTGTCAGGCTTGTGGGGTCTACTTTGGGTTTTTTAACTGGAAACTCAAGATCCACCAAGTGAAGAAAGCTGCAAAAGGCATACTTAGAACTAAATCCTTTTGAAGCCAGGACTTTGTTTTTGAATTGAGGCAGCATTGCTCCCCCACACAAATCCACTCCTGGTTATCCCAACACTCTTCACTTCAGTAATATAATGTGGGGTCAGTGTCATTTTAGTTTATTCATTTTATTTAAAAGCATTTCTAAAACATTTAGTGTTTTCCAAAAACAACCAGCATCTAAACAGGTGTGCACTGCAAGCAATGTAAAAGCAACATCCATTAAAACAAAAATGCAACCTAAAACCAATGCAACAGTATGAAAAGATATAAAAGCAAATGAAACAGAGTTCAGGGGATTCATACACACAAACTGGGTCCTGTTTTAAGAGCCAGGGAAAGCCTGGGCAAACAGGCAAGATCTTTGCAAGACATCTGAAGCAACTGGTAGTCACTGCTTCACGTGTGACAGAGATAAGGACATTCCACAGTACAGGGACAAATGCAGACTGTATCCTTTTGGGAGTCAACAACCTATTAACAGTGGTACCTCGGGTTAAGTACTTAATTCGTTCCGGAGGTCCGTTCTTAACCTGGAACTGTTCTTAACCTGAAGCACCATTTTAGCTAATGGGGCCTCCTGCTGCTGCCGCCACGCCGCCGGAGCCCAATTTCTGTTCTTATCCTGAAGCAAAGTTCTTAACCTGAAGCACTATTTCAGGGTTAGCGGAGTGTGTAACCTGAAGCATCTGTAACCCGAGGTACCACTGTATGTTCTGCAGGGTGAGGTTGCACAAGTAGAATACCTCCAGATCATTTTGTTATTGCCTTCACTGTACAGTGGCGCCTCGCAAGACGAAATTAATTCGTTCTGCAAGTTTTTTCGTCTTGTGAATTTTTTCGTCTTGCGAAGCACCACTGTGTATTGACGGTTTCCCATAGGAATGCATTGGTGGTTTTTAAAAAAAGGCACAAGACGTTTTCGTCTTGCAAGCAAGCCCATAGGGAAATCCGTCTTGCGAAGCAACTCAGAAAACGAAAAACTCTTTCGTCTTGCGAGTTTTTCGTCTTCCGAGGCATTCGTCTTGCGAGGTACCACTCTATCAGGATTCTGGCATCTTTGCCAATCTACTTCAAATCACCAGAGATCTATCAGTATGCCAAGAACCAATACTCTACCAAGGATGGCCAACATGCTTCTTTTTTTGCTTCTGATGACTGTCACCAAATAGCACCAATAAGGTCACTCTTATGACCTTGGGTGGGGCTTATTGCAGCCTTAAGCTATGTATGAAACACAGAGGTGACTCATACTTTTGGTCAAATTCAGCATTACATAACCTTATTGAAAAGTGCCCATAAAATCAAGCTACTCAAAAGAACCCCAACACTCTTATCAGCAAAAAGCCTTTAAAAAGTTGCATGCATTTCTGCAATGCATTTCACGTGGTGGACACAAACTAAAATATGGTATACACTTGTGCAGCTTTGCAGAGAGGTCCTCGTGAAACAGGCTGACTAAGGTTGCAAAAATGCAACCACTGTCAAAGGAAAGTAGTGTGAGATTTTCTCAACTTGAGATAAAAATAAGGAAGCCTCAACTTGAGTGCAAAAAGCTGACAACTTTACTAGCTCACATAATTACAGTGGGAAAAGATTCTGACATCCCCTTGGACGTTGGTATAAAACCAAGGAGGAGAAAAAATTACAGGTCAATAAACCTTGTGCTCAACCTTTTTTCTATTTTTATCCCTTTGAAAGGCTGATTTAACAGAAAAAACTAAAAGGAGGCAAAGTTTTGGTACTTTTCGTCAACGCTCAAGAAAACAAGAAACTGTGAAGTTCGTCAAATCATGGAAGTTATCTAATTATACCCATCCCATTCCAAACTAGTTTGCATTCTATATTTGGTAATGTGAAACTGATCGCAAAGTGTGTGTTATTGAAACTATTCTTTATGAAGTACCATGCACAGATGGTGCTATAGAAATAATAAATAACAACACAAATCTTATTCATGTGCAGAATTCGCATGCACTAATCTGTAAAGAAAAAGAGCTTTGGCTAAATCCCCCAAAGCATAGTGATTCAACCCATCTAGGAGTCTGCACTTACCGTATTTTTCGCTCTATAAGACGCATTTTCCCCTCCTAAAAAGTAAGGAGGGAAGTGTGTGCGTCTTATGGAGCAAATGCAGGCGGGAGGATCTGCTCAGCGCTCCCTATAAAGAGCCGTGGAGTGTGTGTGCGGCTCTTGGGCAGTCCTTCTCCCACCTCGGGGAAAAGCCCCCAAGAGCCACACACACACTCCGCGCGCTCTTTAAAGGGAGCGCAGCTCTTGGGGGAGCCTTAGCCACGCACAGCCTCTCCTGGGCAGGGGATGAAAGCTCCCCTTGCCCGGGAGAGACTGTGTGGCTAAGCTGCACTGCGATCCCGCTGGCTGTCTTGGCTTATGGCTTAGCTGCGCGCAGCCTCCGCAGGGCACGGGGAGCCTTCCTCCCGCTGCCCTGCGGAGGCTTTGTGCGGCTGACCCTGGCTTTTGCGGGCGGCTTTTGCACCTCCCAGAAAAGCCCCCAACAGCCAGGGGAAAGCCTGCAAGCCCCGCACACACACTCCACACAGCTCGTGAAAGGGAGCACTGAGCAGAGTCTGGGATGCATACAGGCTCTGCTCAGCGCTCCCTTTAAAGAATACTTTTTTTTCTTGCATCCCCCCTCTAAAAACTAGGTGCGTCCTACCGTCCGGTGCGTCTAATAACGCGAAAAATACAGTACATTTGTAGCATATCTGCAGCCTATTAATGCCGTTTCCTTTCTACTGATCTGACAAAAATGCAGGAAAGAGTCAGTCTCCCGATGAGGACTACAAACAAATAAAAACCAAAAATGAACAAAAACAATAGTCTTCCTCCTCCAGCTTTAAAGGTCATAGAATGCTTAATCAGCCAAAGGTCTAGTTATAGAGGAACGTTTTTGCCTGGTGCCTAAAGATATGTAACAAAGGCACCAGGCAAGCCACCTTGGGGAGAGAATTCCACCACAGAAAAGGCTTGTTATCATTTTGCCACCTTCCAGACTTCTCATGGAAGGTGCACACGAAGAAGGGCCTCAGATGGTGATCACAGGATCTGGGTTGGTTCCTATGGGGAGAAGCAGTCCTTGATGTATTGTGGTCCTGGGCCATTTAAGGCTTTATAACACTGAACTGGGACCAGACACTAACTGGCAGCCAGTGCAGTTGGGCTGAGATCAGTGTAATATGCTCAAACTGGTGAGCAACCTAACCAATGAATTCTGCACCAGCTGATGTTTCCAAATTGTATTCAAAGACAGACCCATGTATAATGCATTGTAGAGATTACCAAAGAACAGGCAACAGTAGTTAAAACTATCCCTTGACTAGATAGGGACGCAGCTGCATCACCAGCCAAAGATGATGGAAAGCGCTCTGCGCCACTGAAGCCACCTGAGCCTTAAGTGGCAGCAAAGGATCCAGGAGTACCCCTCAACTATTCACCTGCTCCTTCAGAGGGAGAGTAATCACATCAAGATGAGGCAACCTCACCTAGGCAATCTGACCTAGGGAACCACTCACGAATAGTGCCTCAGACTTATCTGGATTGAGCTTCTGTTTGTTGGCTCTCATCCAGATCATTACCAAGGCAAGTCAACAGTCCAGCGCATCCAGTGCTGCTCTGCTCTGGTACTCCAAATCATTCGGAAAAGATGAACGCAAACCCGTTGCCCAACTACTGCAAAAATCATCGTGCCACAAACTCTCCACAAATCCAGATCTCCTACTGCTGTGTATCGCAATGGCAGTTATTAATGGAAACACCAGAGCACCTCTTGAGAGAGATAAAAGCAGACTGTGACACTGTGCTAATTAGCAGAGAAGAAGCTCAAAAGATGGACTTCCAGGTCACAAGCAGATTTCAGTTCAGTCTATTTTCAATTTTGGAATTGAGGAAAATTTACTTGTGGGCTAGTCAACCTACCTTACAGGGTTGTGGGGAGGATAAAATGGGGAGGATGAGAACTACATATAACACCTTGAATTCCTTGGAGTAAAGATGGATGTCAGTGCAATAAGCAAACAAGAACCTCCATGGCCATCTTCCTTTATGTGCATTGCTAGAGATCCTGAATACCAATACAACATTCAGCATTATTGCAAAAATGTCTCCTCTTCTCTATCTCTTTGTACATGTTCAAATTCCCCTTATTCCTTCAAATACCAAATCACCACCATCTCTACTTTGATTTTCGCTAAGCATCCTGAGCCTTGTGACTTACTAGAATTCCATATTCCCTTAATTCTGTTGCATTTTGCTGCTTTTATCTCCTTTTCATTTTCCCTAATAGTTTGCTCCCTCTGAAATAAGTGTTGTATGTAGCTCAGTGGTATAGCATCTGCTCTGCATGCAAATAGCCCTATGACTGTATTGTAACCTTCAGTTTTGCCCCTTAAAGACTCTTCTGCCTCATTCTGCTGTATGTGGTTACAATTTCAAAGTTCAGAGTATGAGGAAGGATAATAGTTCAATGGCCAAGGATGATGGGAGTTCAGCCACAAATGGAGGGCCGAAGGGGTTGTACTATTATTATAAGTTCAAGGTGCTGATTTGGGTGGTTTAGTTTGGGTATATAAGGTCCCAGAGCGCCTGGGACCAGGATTCATGAAAGATAGGTTTACCCTTTATATTGGGCCTTTAGTGTTATTGGCACCACCCTTTGGAATTCCCTCCCATTAAATATTAAGACAGGTGCCATCTCAGTAGCCCTTTCAGCACCTACTGAAGACCTTTATCTTCTATCAAGCCTTTTAAGAATACAGTGGTACCCCACAAGACGAATGCCTCGCAAGATGAAAAACTCGCTAGACGAAAGGGTTTTTCATTTTTTGAGTTGCTTCACAAGACGAATTTCCCTCTTGCGCCTTTTTTTAAAAAAAACCGCCAATGCATTCCTATGGGAAACCGTCAATACACATTGGTGCTTCGCAAGATGAAAAAACTCGTAGAACGAAAAAACTCGCAGAACGAATTAATTTCATCTTGCGGGGCACCACT